>NW_028269997.1:0-300000 GCF_054644295.1 Miniopterus natalensis | reverse complement strand
TAGTTCCAATCGGAACCCTAAACGAATATCTAACCCTAGTCCTCAACATAACCCTAACCCTAGGTCCAATCGGAACCCTAACAGGATCTCTACCCCTCTCCCTCAACATAACCCTAACCCTAGTTCCAATCGGAACCCTAACCGGATATCTATCCCTAGCCCTCAACAGAACCCTACCCTAGGTCCAATCGGAACCCTAACCGGATCTCTAACCCTAGCCCTCAACATAACCCTAACCCTAGTCCAATCGGAACCCTAAACGGATATCTAACCCTAGCCCTCAACATAACCCTAACCCTAGGTCCAATCGGAACCCTAACCGGATATCTATCCCTAGCCCTCAACAGAACCCTAACCCTAGGTCCAATCGGAACCCTAACCGGATCTCTAACCCTCGCCCTCAACATAACCCTAACCCTAGGTCCAATCGGAACCCTAACCGGATCTCTAACCTTCGCCCTCAACATAACCCTAACCCTAGGTCCAATCGGAACCCTAACAGGATCTCTAACCCTCGCCCTCAACATAACCCTAACCCTAGGTCCAATCGGAACCCTAACCGGATCTCTAACCCTCGCACTCAACATAACCCTAACCCTACGTCCAATCGGAACCCTAACCGGATCTCTCACCCTAGCCCTCAACATAACCCTAACCCTAGGTCCAATCAGAACCCTAACCGGAACTCTAACCCTAGCCCTCAACATAACCCTAACCCTAGGTCCAATCGGAACCCTAACCGGATATCTATACCTAGCCCTCAACAGAACCCTAACCCTAGGTCAAATCGGAACCCTAACCGGATCTCTAACCCTAGCCCTCAACATAACCCTAACCCTAGGTCCAATCGGAACCCTAACCGGATATAATACCTAGCCCTCAACAGAACCCTAACCCTAGGTCAAATCGGAACCCTAACCGGATCTCTAACCCTAGCCCTCAACATAACACTAACCCTAGGTCCAATCGGAACCCTAACCGGATATCTATACCTAGCCCTCAACAGAACCCTAACCCTAGGTCAAATCGGAACCCTAACCGGATCTCTAACCCTAGCCATCAACATAACCCTAACCCTAGGTCCAATCGGAAGCCTAACCGGATCTCTAACCCTAGCACTCAACATAACCCTAACACTAGGTCCAATCGGAACCCTAACCGGATCTCTAACCCTAGCCGTCAACATAACCCTAACCCTAGGGTCAGTCGGAACCCTAACAGGATCTCTAACCCTAGCCCTCAACATAACCCTAACTCGAGGTCCCACCGGAACCCTTACCGGATCTCTAACCCTAGCGCTCAACATAAATCTAACCCTAGGTCCAATCTGAACCCTAATCGGATCTCTAAACCTAGCCCTCAACATAACCCTAACCCTAGGTCCAATCGGAACCCTAACCGGATCTCTAACCCTCGCCCTGAACATAACCCTAACCCTACGTCCAATCGGAACCCTAACCGGATCTCTAACCCTAGCCCTCAACATTACTCTAACCCTAGGTCCAATCGGAACCCTAACCGGATCTCTAACCCTAGCCCTCAACATAACCCTAACCCTAGGTCCAATCGGAACCCTAACCGGATATCTATCCCTAGCCCTCAACAGAACCCTATCCCTAGGTCCAATCGGAACCCTAACCGGATCTCTAACCCTAGCCCTCAACATAACCCTAACCCTAGTTCCAATCGGAACCCTAAACGAATATCTAACCCTAGTCCTCAACATAACCCTAACCCTAGGTCCAATCGGAACCCTAACAGGATCTCTACCCCTCTCCCTCAACATAACCCTAACCCTAGGTCCAATCGGAACCCTAACCGGATATCTATCCCTAGCCCTCAACAGAACCCTACCCTAGGTCCAATCGGAACCCTAACCGGATCTCTAACCCTAGCCCTCAACATAACCCCAACCCTAGGTCCAATCGGAACCCTAAACGGATATCTAACCCTAGCCCTCAACATAACCCTAACCCTAGGTCCAATCGGAACCCTAACCGGATCACTAACCCTAGCTCTCAACATAACCCTAACCCTAGGTCCAATCGGAACGCTAACCGGATCTCTAAATCTAGCCCTCAACATAACCCTAACCCTAGGTCCAATCAGAACCCTAACCGGATCTCTAACCCTAGCCCTCAACATAACCATAACCCTAGGTCCAATCGGATCTGTAACTAGATCTCTAAACCTAGCCCTCAACATAACCCTAACCCTAGGTCCAATCGGAACCCTAACCGGATCTCTAATCCTAGCCCTAAACATAATCCTAACCCTAGGTCCAATCGGAACCCTAACCGGATCTCTAAACCTAGCCCTCAACATAACCCTAACCCTAGGTCCAATCGGAACCCTAACCGGATCTCTAACCCTCGCCCTCAACATAACCCTAACCCTAGGTCCAATCGGAACCTTAACCGGATCTCTAAGAATCGCGCTCAACATAACCCTAACCCTACGTCCAATCGGAACCCTAACCGGATCTCTAACCCTAGCCCTCAACATTACTCTAACCCTAGGTCCAATCGGAACCCTAACTGGATCTCTAACCCTAGCCCTCAACAAAACCCTAACCCTAGGTCCAATCGGAACCCTAACCGGATATCTATCCCTAGCCCTCAACAGAACACTAACCCTAGGTCCAATCGGAACCCTAACTTGATCTCTAACCCTCGCCCTCAACATAACCGTAACCCTAGGTCCAATCGGAACCCTAACCGGATCTCTAACCCTCGCCCTCAACATAACCCTAACCCTAGGTCCAATCGGAACCCTAACAGGATCTCTAACCCTCGCCCTCAACATAACCCTAACCCTAGGTCCAATCGAAACCCTTACAGGATCTCTAACCCTAGCCATCAACATAACCCTAACCCTAGGTCCAATCGGAAGCCTAACCGGATCTCTAACCCTAGCACTCAACATAACCCCTACCCTAGGTCCAATCGAAACCCTTACAGGATCTCTAACCCTAGCCATCAACATAACCCTAACCCTAGGTCCAATCGGAAGCCTAACCGGATCTCTAACCCTAGCACTCAACATAACCCTAACCCTAGGTCCAATCGGAACCCTAACCGGATCTCTAACCCTAGCCCTCAACATAACCCTAACCCTAGGGTCAGTCGGAACCCTAACAGGATCTCTAACCCTAGCCCTCAACATAACCCTAACTCGAGGTCGCACCGGAACCCTTACCGGATCTCTAACCCTAGCGCTCAACATAAATCTAACCCTAGGTCCAATCGGAACCCTAACCGGATCTCTAACCCTAGCCCTCAACATAACCCTAACCCTAGGTCCAATCGGAATCCTAACCGGATATCTATCCCTAGCCCTCAACAGAACCCTAACCCTAGGTCCAATTGGAACCCTAACCGGATCTCTAACCCTAGCCCTCAACATAACCCTAACCCTAGTTCCAATCGGAACCCTAAACGAATATCTAACCCTAGTCCTCAACATAACCCTAACCCTAGGTCCAATCGGAACCCTAACAGGATCTCTACCCCTCTCCCTCAACATAACCCTAACCCTAGGTCCAATCGGAACCCTAACCGGATATCTATCCCTAGCCCTCAACAGAACCCTACCCTAGGTCCAATCGGAACCCTAACCGGATCTCTAACCCTAGCCCTCAACATAACCCTAACCCTAGTCCAATCGGAACCCTAAACGGATATCTAACCCTAGCCCTCAACATAACCCTAACCCTAGGTCCAATCGGAACCCTAACCGGATATCTATCCCTAGCCCGCAACATAACCCTAACCCTAGGTCCAATCGGAACCCTAACCGGATCTCTAACCCTAGCACTCAACATAACCCTAACCCTAGGTCCAATCGGAACCCCAACCGGATCTCTAATCCTAGCCCTCAACATAATCCTAACCCTAGGTCAAATCGGAACCCTAACCGGATCTCTAAACCTAGCCCTCAACATAACCCTAACCCTAGGTCCAATCGGAACTCTAACCGGATATCTATCCCTAGCCCTCAACAGAACCCTAACCCTAGGTCCAATCGGAACCCTAACCGGATCTGTAACCCTCGCCCTCCACATAACCCTAACCCTAGGTTCAATCGTAACCCTAACCGGATCTCTAAACCTCGCCCTCAACATAACCCTAACTCTAGGTCCAATCGGAACCCTAACAGGATCTCTAACCCTCGCCCTCAACATAACCCTAACCCTAGGTCCAATCGGAACCCTAAACGGATCTCTAACCCTCGCACTCAACATAACCCTAACACTACGTCCAATCGGAACCCTAACCGGAACTCTAACCCTAGCCCTCAACATAACTCTAACCCTAGTCCAATCGGAACCCTAACCGAATATCTATACCTAGCCCTCAACAGAACCCTAACCCTAGGTCAAATCGGAACCCTAACCGGATCTCTAACCCTAGCCCTCAACATAACCCTAACCCTAGGTCCAATAGGAACCCTAACCGGATATCTATACCTAGCCCTCAACAGAACCCTAACCCTAGGTCAAATCGGAACCCTAACCGGATCTCTAACCCTAGCCATCAACATAACCCTAACCCTAGGTCCAATCGTAAGCCTAACCGGATCTCTAACCCTAGCACTCAACATAACCCTAACCCTAGGTCCAATCGGAACCCTAACCGGATCTCTAACCCTAGCCCTCAACATAACCCTAACCCTAGGGTCAGTAGGAACCCTAACAGGATCTCTAACCCTAGCCCTCAACATAACCCTAACTCGAGGTCCCACCGGAACCCTTACCGGATCTCTAACCCTAGTGCTCAACATAAATCTAACCCTAGGTCCAATCTGAACCCTAATCATATCTCTAAACCTAGCCCTCAACAAAACACTAACCCTAGGTCCAATCGGAACCCTAACCGGATCTCTAACCCTCGCCCTCAACATAACCCTAACCCTAGGTTCAATCGGAACCCTAACCGGATCTCTAACCCTAGCCCTCAACATAAACCTAACCCTATGTCCAATCGGAACCCTAACCGGATCTCTAACCCTCACCCTCAACATAACCCTAACCCTAGGTCCAATCGGAACCCTAAGCGGATCTCTAACCCTCGCCCTCAACATAACCCTAACCCTAGGTCCAATCGGAACCCTAACAGGATCTCGAACCCTAGCCCTCAACATAACCCTAACGCTAGATCCAATCGGAAGCCTAACCGGATATCTATCCCTAGCCCTCAACAGAACCCTAACCGTAGATCCAATCGGAACCCTAACCGGATCTCTAACCCTAGCCCTCAACATAACCCTAACCCTAGGTCCAATCGGAACCCTAAACGAATATCTAACCCTAGCCCACAACATAAACCTAACCCAAAGTCCAATCGGAACCCTAACAGGATCTCTACCCCTCTCCCTCAACATAACCCTAACCCTAGGTCCAATCGGAACCCTAACCGGATCTCTAACCCTCTCCCTCAACATAACCCTAACCCTACCTCCAATCGGAACCCTAACCGGATCTCTAACCCTAGCCCTCATCATTACTCTAACTCTAGGTCCAATCGGAACCCTAACCGGATCTCTACCCCTAGCCCTCAACATAACCCTAACCCTAGGTCCAATCGGAACCCTAACCGGATATCTATCCCTAGCCCTCAACAGAACCCTAACCCTAGGTCCAATAGGAACCCTAACCGGATCTCTAAATCTAGCCCTCAACATAACCCTAACCCTAGGTCCAATCAGAACCCTAAACGGATCACTAACCCTAGCCCTCAACATAACCCTAACCCTAGGTCCAATCGGAACCCTAACCGGATCTCTAACCCTCGCCCTCAACATAACCCTAACCCTACGTCCAATCAGAACCCTAACCGGATCTCTAACCCTAGCCCTCAACATTACGCTAACCCTAGGTCCAATCGGAACCCTAACCGGATCTCTAACCCTAGCCCTCAACATAACCCTAACCCTAGGTCCAATCGGAACGCTAAACGGATATCTATCCCTAGCCCTCAACAGAACCCTAACCCTAGGTCCATCGGGACCCTAACCGGATCTCTAACCCTAGCCCTCAACATAACCCTAACACTAGTTCCAATCGGAACACTAACCGGATATCTATCCCTAGCCCTCAACAGAACCCTAACCCTAGGTCCAATCGGATCTCTAACCGGATCTCTAACCCTCGCCCTCAACATAACCCTAACCCTACCTCCAATGGGAACCCTAACCGGATCTCTAACCCTAGCCCTCAACATTATTCTAACCCTAGGTCCAATCGGAACCCTAACCGGATCTCTAACCCTAGCCCTCAACATAACCCTAACCCTAGGTCCAATCGGAACCCTAACCGGATATCTATCCCTAGCCCTCAACAGAACCCTAACCCTAGGTCCAATCAGAACCCTAACCGGATCTCTAACCCTAGCCCTCAACATAACCCTAACCCTAGGTCCAATCGGAACCCTAACCGGATATCTATCCCTAGCCATCAACAGAACCCTAACCCTAGGTCCAATCGGAACCCTAACCGGATCTCTAACCCTAGCCCTCAACATAACCCTAACCCTAGGTCCAATCGGAACCCTAAACGGATATCTAACACTAGCCCTCAACATAACCCTAACCCTAGGTCCAAAAGGAACCCTAACCGGATCACTCACCCTAGCCCTCAACAAAACCCTAACCCTAGGTCCAATCGGAAGCCTAACCGGATTTCTAAATCTAGCCCTCAACATAACCCTAAACCTAGGTCCAATCAGAACCCTAACCGGATCTCTAACCCTAGCCCTCAACATAACCATAACCCTAGGTCCAATCAAATCTGTAACCGGATCTCTAACCCTAGCCCTCAACATAACCCTAACCCTAGGTCCAATCGGAAACCTAACCGGATCTCTAACCCTAACCCTCAACATAACCCTAACCCTAGGTCCAATCGGAACCCTAACCGGATCTCTAACCCTAGCCCTCAACATAACCCTAACCCTAGGTCGAATCGGAACCCTAACCGGATCCCTAACCCTCGCCCTCAACATAACCCTAACCCTAGGTCCAATCGGAACCCTAACCGGATCTCTAACCCTAGCCCTCAACATAACCCTAACCCTAGGTCCAATCGGAACCCTAACCGGATCTCTAACCCTCGCCCTCAACATAACCCTAACCCTAGGTCCAATCGGAACCCTAACCGGATCTCTAACCCTAGCCCTCAACATAACCCTAACCCTAGGTCCAATCGGAACCCTAACCGGATCTCTAACCCTAGCCCTCAACATAACCCTAACCCTAGGTCCAATCGGAACCCTAACCGGATATCTATCCCTAGCCCTCAACAGAACCCTAACCCTAGGTCCAATCGGAACCCTAACCGGATCTCTAACCCCAGCCCTCAACATAACCCTAACCCTAGGTCCAATCGGAACCCTAACCGGATATCTATCCCTAGCCCTCAACATAACCCTAACCCTAGGTCCAATCGGAACCCTAACCGGATTTCTAAATCTAGCCCTCAACATAACCCTAACCCTAGGTCCAATCAGAAGCCTAACCGGATCTCTAACCCTAGCCCTCAACATAACCATAACCCTAGGTCCAATCACATCTGTAACCGGGTCTCTAACCCTAACCCTCAACATAACCCTAACCCTAGGTTCAATCGGAACCTTAACCGGATCTCTAACCCTAGCCCTCAACATAACCCTAACCCTAGGTCCAATCGGAACCCTAACCGGATATCTAATCCTAGCCCTCAACATAACCCTAACCCTAGGTTCAATCGGAACCCTAACCGGATCCCTAACCCTAGCCCTCAACATAACCCTAACCCTAGGTCCAATCGGAACCCTAACCGGATCCCTAACCCTCGCCCTCAACATAACCCTAACCCTATGTGCAATCGGAACCCTAACCGGATCTCTAACCCTCGCCCTCAACATAACCCTAACCCTACCTCCAATCGGAACCCTAACGGGATCTCTAACCCTAGCCCTCAACATTACTCTAACCCTAGGTCCAATCGGAACCCTAACCGGATCTCTAAACCTAGCCCTCAACATAACCCTAACCCTAGGTCCAATCGGAACCCTAACCGGATATCTATCCCTAGCCCTCAACAGAACCCTAACCCTAGGTCCAATCGGAACCCTAACCGGATCTCTAACCCCAGCCCTCAACATAACCCTAACCCTAGGTCCAATCGGAACCCTAACCGGATATCTATCCCTAGCCCTCAACAGAACCCTAACCCTAGGTCCAATCGGAACCCTAACCGGATCTCTAACCCTCGCCCTCAACATAACCCTAACCCTAGGTCCAATCGGAACCCTAACCGGATATCTATCCCTAGCCCTCAACAGAACCCTAACCCTAGGTCCAATCGGAACCCTAACCGGATCTCTAACCCCAGCCCTCAACATAACCCTAACCCTACGTCCAATCGGAACCCTATCCGGATATCTATCCCTAGCCCTCAACAGAACACTAACCCTAGGTCCAATCGGAACCCTAACCGGATCTCTAACCCTAGCCCTCAACATAACCCTAACCCTAGGTCCAATCGGAACCCTAAACGGATATCTAACCCTAGCCCTCAACATAACCCTAACCCTAGGTACAAACGGAACCCTAAACGGATCACTAACCCTAGCCCTCAACATAACCCTAACCCTAGGTCCAATCGGAACCCTAACCGGATCTCTAAATCTAGCCCTCAACATAACCCTAACCCTAGGTCCAATCAGAACCCTAAACGGATCACTAACCCTAGCCCTCAACATAACCCTAACCCTAGGTCCAATCGGAACCCTAACCGGATCTCTAACCCTAGCCCTCAACATAACCCTAACCCTAGGTCCAAAAGGAACCCTAACCGGATCACTCACCCTTGCCCTCAACATAACCCTAACCCTAGGTCCAAAAGGAACCCTAACCCGATCACTCACCCTAGCCCTCAACATAACCCTAACCCTAGGTCCAATCGGAAGCCTAACCGGATTTCTAAATCTAGCCCTCAACATAACCCTAACCCTAGGTCCAATCAGAACCCTAACCGGATCTCTAACCCTAGCCCTCAACATAACCATAACCCTAGGTCCAATGAAATCTGTAACCGGATCTCTAACCCTAGCCCTCAACATAACCCTAACCCTAGGTCCAATCGGAACCCTAACCGGATCTCTAACCCTAACCCTCAACATAACCCTAACCCTAGGTTCAATCGGAACCTTAACCGGATCTCTAACCCTAGCCCTCAACATAACCCTAACCCTAGGTCCAATCGGAACCCTAACCGGATCTCTAACCCTAGCCCTCAACATAACCCTAACCCTAGGTCCAAACGGAACCCTAAACGGATCACTAACCCTAGCCCTCAACATAACCCTAAACCTAGGTCCAATCGGAACCCTAACCGGATCTCTAAATCTAGCCCTCAACATAACCCTAACCCTAGGTCGAATCAGAACCCTAAACGGATCACTAACCCTAGCCCTCAACATAACCCTAACCCTAGGTCCAATCGGAACCCTAACCGGATCTCTCACCCTCGCCCTCAACATAACCCTAACCCTACGTCCAATCGGAACCCTAACCGGATCTCTAACCCTAGCCCTCAACATTACGCTAACCCTAGGTCCAATCGGAACCCTAACCGGATCTCTAACCCTAGCCCTCAACATAACCCTAACCCTAGGTCCAATCGGAACCCTAACCGGATATCTATCCCTAGCCCTCAACTGAACCCTAACCCTAGGTCCAATCGGAACCCTTACCGGATCTCTAACCCTAGCCCTCAACATAACCCTAACCCTAGTTCCAATCGGAACACTAACCGGATATCTATCCCTAGCCCTCAACAGAACCCTAACCCTAGGTCCAATCGGAACCCTAACCGGATCTCTAACCCTCGCCCTCAACATAACCCTAACCCTACCTCCAATCGGAACCCTAACCGGATCCCTAACCCTCGCCCTCAACATAACCCTAACCCTAGGTCCAATCGGAACCCTAACCGGATCTCTAACCCTAGCCCTCAACATAACCCTAACCCTACGTCCAATCGGAACCCTAACCGGATCTCTAACCCTAGCCCTCTACATTACGCTAACTCTAGGTCCAATCGGAATCCTAACCGGATCTCTAACCCTAGCCCTCAACATAACCCTAACCCTAGGTCCAATCGGAACCCTAACCGGATATCTATCCCTAGCCCTCAACAGAACCTTAACCCTAGGTCCAATCGGAACCCTAACCGGATCTCTAACCCTAGCCCTCAACATAACCCTAACCCTAGTTCCAATCGGAACACTAACCGGATATCTATCCCTAGCCCTCAACAGAACCCTAACCCTAGGTCCAATCGGAACCCTAACCGGATCTCTAACCCTCGCCCTCAACATAACCCTAACCCTACCTCCAATGGGAACCCTAACCGGATCTCCAACCCTAGCCCTCAACATTATTCTAACCCTAGGTCCAATCGGAACCCTAACCGGATCTCTAACCCTAGCCCTCAACATAACCCTAACCCTAGGTCCAATCGGAACCCTAACCGGATATCTATCCCTAGCCCTCAACAGAACCCTAACCCAAGGTCCAATCGTAACCCTAACCGTCTCTCTAACCCTAGCCCTTAACATAACGCTAACCCTAGGTCCAATCGGAACCCTAACCGGATATCTATCCCTAGCCCTCAACAGAACCCTAACCCTAGGTCCAATCGGAACCCTAACCGGATCTCTAACCCTAGCCCTCAACATAACCCTAACCCTAGGTCCAATCGGAACCCTAACCGGATATCTATCCCTAGCCCTCAACAGAACCCTAACCCTAGGTCCAATCGGAACCCTAACCGGATCTCTAACCCCAGCCCTCAACATAACCCTAACCCTACCTCCAATCGGAGACCTAACGGGATCTCTAACCCTCGCCCTCAACATAACCCTAACCCTAGGTCCAATCGGAACCCTAACCGGATATCTAATCCTAGCCCTCAACATAACCCTAACCCTAGGTTCAATCGGAACCCTAACCGGATCCCGAACCCTAGCCCTCAACATAACCCTAACCCTAGGTCCAATCGGAACCCTAACCGGATCCCTAACCCTCGCCCTCAACATAACCCTAACCCTATGTCCAATCGGAACCCTAACCGGATATCTAACCCTCGCCCTCAACATAACCCTAACCCTACCTCCAATCGGAACCCTAACGGGATCTCTAACACTAGCCCTCAACATTACTCTAACCCTTGGTCCAATCGGAACCCTAACCGGATTTCTAAATCTAGCCCTCAACATAACCATAACCCTAGGTCCAATCGGAACCCTAACCGGATATCTATCCCTAGCCCTCCACAGAACCCTAACCCTAGGTCCAATCGGAACCCTAACCGGATCTCTAACCCCAGCCCACAACATAACCCTAACCCTAGGTCCAATCAGAACCCTAACCGGATCTCTAACCCTAGCCCTCAACATAACCATAACCCTAGGGCCAATCAAATCTGTAACCGGGTCTCTAACCCTAGCCCTCAACATAACCCTAACCCTAGGTCCAATCGGAACCCTAACCGGATCCCTAACCCTAACCCTCAACATAACCATAACCCTAGGTTCAATCGGAACCTTAACCGGATCTCTAACCCTAGCCCTCAACATAACCCTAACCCTAGGTCCAATCGGAACCCTAACCGGATATCTAATCCTAGCCCTCAACATAACCCTAACCCTAGGTTCAATCGGAACCCTAACCGGATCCCTAACCCTAGCCCTCAACATAACCCTAACCCTAGGTCCAATCGGAACCCTAACCGGATCCCTAACCCTCGCCCTCAACATAACCCTAACCCTATGTGCAATCGGAACCCTAACCGGATCTCTAACCCTCGCCCTCAACATAACCCTAACCCTACCTCCAATCGGAACCCTAACCGGATATCTATCCCTAGCCCTCAACAGAACCCTAACCCTAGGTCCAATCGGAACCCTAACCGGATCTCTAACCCCAGCCCTCAACATAACCCTAACCCTAGGTCCAATCGGAACCCTAACCGGATATCTATCCCTAGCCCTCAACAGAACCCTAACCCTAGGTCCAATCGGAACCCTAACCGGATCTCTAACCCTCGCCCTCAACATAACCCTAACCCTAGGTCCAATCGGAACCCTAACCGGATATCTATCCCTAGCCCTCAACAGAACCCTAACCCTAGGTCCAATCGGAACCCTAACCGGATCTCTATCCCCAGCCCTCAACATAACCCTAACCCTACGTCCAATCGGAACCCTATCCGGATATCTATCCCTAGCCCTCAACAGAACACTAACCCTAGGTCCAATCGGAACCCTAACCGGATCTCTAACCCTAGCCCTCAACATAACCCTAACCCTAGGTCCAATCGGAACCCTAACATGATATCTATCCCTAGCCCTCAACATAACCCTAACCTTAGGTCCAATCGGAACCCTAACCGGATCTCTAACCCCAGCCCTCAACATAACCCTAACCCTAGGTCCAATCGGAACCCTAACCGGATATCTATCCCTAGCCCTCAACAGAACCCTAACCCTAGGTCCAATCAGAACCCTAACGGGATCTCTAACCCTCGCCCTCAACATAACCCTAACCCTAGGTCCAATCGGAACCCTAACCGGATCTCTAACCCTATCCCACAACATTACTCTAACCCTAGGTCCAATCGGAACCCTAACCGGATCTCTAACCCTCGCCCTCAACATAAACCTAACCCTACGTCCAATCGGAACCCTAACCGGATCTCTAACCCCAGCTCTCAACATAAACCTAACCGTAGGTCCAATCTGAACCCTAACCGGATATCTATCCCTAGCCCTCAACAGAACCCTAACCCTAGGTCCAATCGGAACCCTAACCGGATCTCTAACCCTCGCCCTCAACATAACCCTAACCCTAGGTCCAATCGGAACCCTAACCGGATCTCTAACCCTAGCCCTCAACATTACTCTAACCCTAGGTCCAATCGGAACCCTAACCGGATCTCTAACCCTAGCCCTCAACATAACCCTAACCCTAGGTCCAATCGGAACCCTAACCGGATATCTATCCCTAGCCCTCAACAGAACCCTAACCCTAGGTCCAATCGGAACCCTAACCGGATCTCTAACCCTAGCCCTCAACATAACCCAAACCCTAGATCCAATCGGAACCCTAACCGGATATCTATCCCTAGCCCTCAAAAGAACCCTAACCCTAGGTCCAATCGGAACCCTAACCGGATCTCTAACCCTAGCCCTCAACATAACCCTAACCCTAGGTCCATTCGGAACCCTAAACGAATATCTAACCTTAGCCCACAACATAACCCTAACCCAAGGTCCAATCGGAACCCTAACAGGATGTCTACCCCTCTCCCTCAACATAACACTAACCCTAGGTCCAATAGGAACCCTAACCGGATATCTAACCCTCGCCCTCAACATAACCCTAACCCTACGTCCAATCGGAACCCTAACCGGATCCCTAACCCTCGCCCTCAACATAACCCTAACCCTAGGTCCAATCGGAACCCTAACCGGATCTCTAACACTCGCCCTCAACATAAACCTAACCTTACGTCCAATCGGAACCCTAACCGGATCTCTAACCCTAGCCCTCAACATTACTCTAACCCTAGGTCCAATCGGAACCCTAACCGGATCTCTAACCCTAGCCCTCAACATAACCCTAACACTAAGGTCCAATCGGAACCCTACCGGATATCTATCCCTAGCCCTCAACAGAACCCTAACCCTAGGTCCAATCGGAACCCTAACTGGATCTCTAACCCTAGCCCTCAAAATAATCCTAACACTAGGTCCAATCGGAACCCTAACCGGATATCTATCCCTAGCCCTCAACAGAACCCTAACCCTAGGTCCAATCGGAACCCTAACCGGATCTCTAACACTAGCCCTCAACATAACCCTAACCCTAGGTCCAATCGGAACCCTAACCGGATATCTATCCCTAGCCCTCAACAGAACCCTAACCCTAGGTCCAATCGGAACCCTAACCGGATCTCTAACCCTCGCCCTCAACATAACCCTAACCCTAGGTTCAATCGAAACCCTAACCGGATCTCTAACCCTCGCCCTCAACATAACCCTAACCCTAGGTCCAATCGGAACACTAACCGGATCTCTAACCCTCGCCCTCAACATAACCCTAACCCTAGGTCCAATCTGAACACTAACCGGATCTCTAACCCTCGCACTCAACATAACCCTAACCCTACGTCCAATCGGAACCCTAACCGGATCTCTAACCCTAGCCCTCACCATAACCCTAACCCTAGGTTCAATCGGAACCCTAACCGGATGTCTAACCCTCGCCCTCAACAGAATCCTAACCCTAGGTCCAATCGGAACCCTAACCGGATCTCTAACCCTAGCCCTCAACATAAGCCTAACCCTAGGTCCAATCGGAACTCTAAACTGATATCTAACCCTAGCCCTCAACATAACCGTAACCCTAGGTCCAATCGGAACCCTAACCGGATCTCTAACCCTAGCCCTCAACATAACCATAACCCTAGGTCCAATCAAATCTGTAACCTGATCTCTAACCCTAGCCGTAAACATAACCCTAACCGTAGGTCCAATCGGAACCCTAACTGGATCTCTAACCCTAACCCTCAACATAACCCTAACCCTAGGTTCAATCGGAACCCTAACCGGATCTCTAACCCTAGCCCTCAACATAACCCTAAGCCTAGGTCCAATCGGAACCCTAACCGGATCTCTAATCCTAGCCCTCAACATAACCCTAACCCTAGGTTCAATCGGATCCCTAACCGGATCTCTAACCCTAGCCCTCAACATAACCCTAACCCTAGGTCCAATCGGAACCCTAACCGGATCTCTAACCCTTGCCCTCAACATAACCCTAACCCTAGGTCCAATCGGAACCCTAACCGGATCTCTAACCCTAGCCCTCAACATAAGTCTAACCCTAGGTCCAATCGGAACCCTAACCGGAACTCTAACCCTAGCCCTCAACATAACCCTAACCCTAGGTCCAATCGGAACCCTAACCGGATATCTATCCCTAGCCCTCAACAGAACCCTAACCCTAGGTCCAATCGGAACTCTAACCGGATCTCTAACCCTAGCCCTCAACATAACCCTAACCCTAGGTCCAATCGGAACCCTAACCGGATCTCTAACCCTCGCCCTCAACATAACCCTAACCCTAGGTCCAATCGGAACCCTAACCGGATCCCTAACCATCGCCCTCAACATAACCCTAACCCTAGGTCCAATCGGAACCCTAACCGGATCTCTAACCCTCGCCCTCAACATAACCCTAACCCTACGTCCAATCGGAACCCTAACCGGATCTCTAACCCTCGCCCTCAACATAACCCTAACCCTACGTCCAATCGGAACCCTAACCGGATCTCTAACCCTAGCCCTCAACTTTACTCTAACCCTAGGTCTAATCGGAACCCTAACCGGATCTCTAACCCTAGCCCTCAACATAACCCTAACCCTAGGTCCAATCGGATCCGTAACCGGATCTCTATCCCTAGCCCTCAACATAACCCTAACCCTAGGTCCAATCGGAACCCTAACCGGATCTCTAACCCTAGCCCTCAACATAACCCTAACCCTAGTTCCAATCGGAACCCTAACCGGATCTCTATCCCTAGCCCTCAACATAACCCTAACCCTAGGTCCAATCGGAACCCTAACCGGATCTCTAACCCTTGCCCTCAACATAACCCTAACCCTAGGTCCAATCGGAACCCTAACCGGATCTCTAACCCTAGTCCTCAACATAAGTCTAACCCTAGGTCCAATCGGAACCCTAACCGGAACTCTAACCCTCGCCCTCAACATAACCCTAACCCTAGGTCCAATCGGAACCCTAACAGGATCTCTAACCCTCGCCCTCAACATAACCCTAACCCTAGGTCCAATCGGAACCCTAACCGGATCTCTAACCCTCGCACTCAACATAACCCTAACCCTACGTCCAATCGGAACCCTAACCGGATCTCTCAACCTAGCCCTCAACATAACTCTAACCCTAGGTCCAATCGGAACCCTAACCGGAACTCTAACCCTAGCCCTCAACATAACCCTAACCCTAGGTCCAATCGGAACCCTAACCGGATATCTATACCTAGCCCTCAACAGAACCCTAACCCTAGGTCAAATCGGAACCCTAACCGGATCTCTAACCCTAGCCCTCAACATAACCATAACCCTAGGTCCAATCGGAACCCTAACCGGATATCTATACCTAGCCCTCAACAGAACCCTAACCCTAGGTCCAATCGGAACCCTAAACGAATATCTAACCCTAGCCCACAACATAAACCTAACCCAAAGTCCAATCGGAACCCTAACAGGATCTCTACCCCTCTCCCTCAACATAACCCTAACCCTAGGTCCAATCGGAACCCTTACCGGATCTCTAACCCTAGCCCTCAACATTACTCTAACTCTAGGTCCAATCGGAACCCTAACCGGATCTCTAACCCTAGCCCTCAACATAACCCTAAACCTAGGTCCAATCGGAACCCTAACCTGATATCTATCCCTAGCCCTCAACAGAACCCTAACCCTAGGTCCAATAGGAACCCTAACCGGATCTCTAACCCTAGCCCTCAACATAACCCTAACCCTAGGTCCAATCGGAACCCTAACCGGATCTCTAACCCTAGCCCTCAACATAACCCTAACCCTAGGTCCAATCGGAACCCTAAACGGATCTCTAACCCTAGCCCTCAACTTTACTCTAACCCTAGGTCCAATCGGAACCCTAACCGGATCTCTAACACTAGCCCTCAACATAACCCTAACCCTAGGTCCAATCGGAACCCTAACCGGATATCTATCCCTAGCCCTCAACAGAACCCTAACCCTAGGTCCAATCGGAACCCTAACCGGATCTCTAACCCTAGCCCTCAACATAACCCTAACCCTAGTTCCAATCGGAACCCTAAACGAATATCTAACCCTAGTCCTCAACAGAACCCTAACCCTAGGTCCAATCGGAACCCTAATAGGATCTCTACCCCTCTCCCTCAACATAACCCTAACCCTAGGTCCAATCGGAACCCTAACCGGATATCTATCCGTAGACCTCAACAGAACCCTACCTTAGGTCCAATCGGAACACTAACCGGATCTCTAACCCTAGCCCTCAACATAACCCTAACCCTAGGTCCAATCGGAACCCCAACCGGATCACTAACCCTAGCCCTCAACATAACCCTAACCCTAGGTCCAATCGGAACGCTAACCGGATCTCTAAATCTAGCCCTCAACATAACCCTAACCCTAGGTCCAATCAGAACCCTAACCGGATCTCTAACCCTAGCCCTCAACATAACCATAACCCTAGGTCCAATCGGATCTGTAACCAGATCTCTAACCCTAGCCCTCAACATAACCCTAACCCTAGGTCCAATCGGAACCCCAACCGGATCTCTAATCCTAGCCCTCAACATAATCCTAACCCTAGGTCCAATCGGAACCCTAACCGGATCTCTAAATCTAGCCCTCAACATAACCCTAACCCTAGGTCCAATCGGAACCCTAACCGGATCTCTAACCCTCGCCCTCAACATAACCCTAACCCTAGGTCCAATCGGAACCCTAACCGGATCTCTAAGCCTCGCGCTCAACATAACCCTAACCCTACGTCCATTCGGAACCCTAACCGGATCTCTAACCCTAGCCCTCAACATTACTCTAACCCTAGATCCAATCGGAACCCTAACCGGATCTCTAACCCTAGCCCTCAACATAACCCTAACCCTAGGTCCAATCGGAACCCTAACCGGATATCTATCCCTAGCCCTCAACAGAACCCTAACCCTAGGTCCAATCGGAACCCTAACCGGATCTCTAACCCTCGCCCTCCACATAACCCTAACCCTAGGTTCAATCGTAACCCTAACCGGATCTCTAACCCTCGCCCTCAACATAACCCTAACCCTAGATCCAATCGGAACCCTAACAGGATCTCTAACCCTCGCCCTCAACATAACCCTAACCCTAGGTCCAATCGGAACCCTAACCGGATCTCTAACCTTCGCACTCAACATAACCCTAACCCTACGTCCAATCGGAACCCTAACCGGAACTCTAACCCTAGCCCTCAACATAACCCTAACCCTAGGTCCAATCGGAACCCTAACCGGATATCTATACCTAGCCCTCAACAGAACCCTAACCCTAGGTCAAATCGGAACCCTAACCGGATCTCTAACCCTAGCCCTCAACATAACCCTAACCCTAGGTCCAATCGGAACCCTAACCGGATATCTATACCTAGCCCTCAACAGAACCCTAACCCTAGGTCAAATCGGAACCCTAACCGGATCTCTAACCCTAGCCATCAACATAACCCTAACCCTAGGTCCAATCGTAAGCCTAACCGGATCTCTAACCCTAGCACTCAACATAACCCTAACCCTAGGTCCAATCGGAACCCTAACCGGATCTCTAACCCTAGCCCTCAACATAACCCTAACCCTAGGGTCAGTAGGAACCCTAACAGGATCTCTAACCCTAGCCCTCAACATAACCCTAACTCGAGGTCCCACCGGAACCCTTACCGGATCTCTAACCCTAGTGCTCAACATAAATCTAACCCTAGGTCCAATCTGAACCCTAATCATATCTCTAAACCTAGCCCTCAACATAACACTAACCCTAGGTCCAATCGGAACCCTAACCGGATCTCTAAGCCTCGCCCTCAACATAACCCTAACCCTAGGTTCAATCGGAACCCTAACCGGATCTCTAACCCTAGCCCTCAACATAAACCTAACCCTATGTCCAATCGGAACCCTAACCGGATCTCTAACCCTCGCCCTCAACATAACCCTAACCCTAGGTCCAATCGGAACCCTAAGCGGATCTCTAACCCTCGCCCTCAACATAACCCTAACCCTAGGTCCAATCGGAACCCTAACAGGATCTCTAACCCTAGCCCTCAACATAACCCTAACGCTAGGTCCAATCGGAAGCCTAACCGGAAATCTATCCCTAGCCCTCAACAGAACCCTAACCGTAGATCCAATCGGAACCCTAACCGGATCTCTAACCCTAGCCCTCAACATAACCCTAACCCTAGGTCCAATCGGAACCCTAAACGAATATCTAACCCTAGCCCACAACATAAACCTAACCCAAAGTCCAATCGGAACCCTAACAGGATCTCTACCCCTCTCCCTCAACATAACCCTAACCCTAGGTCCAATCGGAACCCTAACCGGATCTCTAACCCTCGCCCTCAACATAACCCTAACCCTAGGTCCAATCGGAACCCTAACCGGATCTCTAACCCTCGCCCTCAACATAACCCTAACCCTACGTCCAATCGGAACCCTAACCGGATATCTATCCCTAGCCCTCAACAGAACCCTAACCCTAGGTCCAATAGGAACCCTAACCGGATCTCTAACCCTAGCCCTCAACATAACCCTAACCCTAGGTCCAATCGAAACCCTAAACGAATATCTAACCCTCGCCCACAGCATAACCCTAACCCAAGGTCCAATCGGAACCCTAACCGGATCTCTAACCCTCGCCCTCAACATAACCCTAACCCTAGGTCCAATCGGAACCCTAACCGGATCTCTAACCCTAGCCCTAAACATAACCCTAACCCTACGTCCAATCGGAACCCTAACCGGATCTCTAACCCTAGCCCTCAACATAACTCTAACCCTAGGTCCAATCGGAACCCTAACCGGTACTCTAACACTAGCCCTCAACATAACCCTAACCGTAGGTCCAATCGGAACCCTAACCGGATATCTATCCCTAGCCCTCAACAGAACCCTTAGCCTAGGTCCAATCGGAACCCTAACCGGATCTCTAACCCTAGCCCTCAATATAACCCTAACCCTAGGTCCAATCGGAACCCTAAACGGGTATCTAAACCTAGCCCTCAACATAACCCTAACCCTAGGTCCAATCGGATCCCTAACCGGATCTCTAACCCTAGCCCTCAACATAACCCTAACCCTAGGTTCAATGGGAACCCTAACCGGATCTCTAACCCTAGCACTCAACATAACCCTAACCCTAGGTCCAATCGAAACCCTTACAGGATCTCTAACCCTAGCCATCAACATAACCCTAACCCTAGGTCCAATCGGAAGCCTAACCGGATCTCTAACCCTAGCCCTCAACAAAACCCTAACCCTAGGGTCAGTCGGAACCCTAACAGGATCTCTAACCCTAGCCCTCAACATAACCCTAACTCGAGGTCCCACCGGAACCCTTACCGGATCTCTAACCCTAGCGTTCAACATAAATCTAACCCTAGGTCCAATCTGAACCCTAATCGGATCTGTAAACCTAGCCCTCAACATAACCCTAACCCTAGGTCCAATCGGAACCCTAACCGGATCTCTAACCCTCGCCCTCAACATAACCCTAACCCTAGGTCCAATCGGAACCCTAACCGGATCTCTAACCCTCGCCCTCAACATAACCCTAACCCTACGTCCAATCGGAACCCTAACCGGATCTCTAACCCTAGCCCTCAACATAACCCTAAACCTAGGTCCAATCGGAACCCTAACCGGATATCTATCCCTAGCCCTCAACAGAACCCTAACCCTAGGTCCAATAGGAACCCTAACCGGATCTCTAACCCTAGCCCTCAACATAACCCTAACCCTAGGTCCAATCGGAACCCTAAACGAATATCTAACCCTCGCCCACAGCATAACCCTAACCCAAGGTCCAATCGGAACCCTAACCGGATCTCTAACCCTCGCCCTCAACATAACCCTAACCCTAGGTCCAATCGGAACCCTAACCGGATCTCTAACCCTAGCCCTAAACATAACCCTAACCCTACGTCCAATCGGAACCCTAACCGGATCTCTAACCCTAGCCCTCAACATAACTCTAACCCTAGGTCCAATCGGAACCCTAACCGGTACTCTAACACTAGCCCTCAACATAACCCTAACCCTAGGTCCAATCGGAACCCTAACCGGATATCTATCCCTAGCCCTCAACAGAACCCTAAGCCTAGGTCCAATCGGAACCCTAACCGGATCTCTAACCCTAGCCCTCAATATAACCCTAACCCTAGGTCCAATCGGAACCCTAAACGGGTATCTAAACCTAGCCCTCAACATAACCCTAACCCTAGGTCCAATCGGATCCCTAACCGGATCTCTAACCCTAGCCCTCAACATAACCCTAACCCTAGGTTCAATGGGAACCCTAACCGGATCTCTAACCCTAGCACTCAACATAACCCTAACCCTAGGTCCAATCGAAACCCTTACAGGATCTCTAACCCTAGCCATCAACATAACCCTAACCCTAGGTCCAATCGGAAGCCTAACCGGATCTCTAACCCTAGCCCTCAACAAAACCCTAACCCTAGGGTCAGTCGGAACCCTAACAGGATCTCTAACCCTAGCCCTCAACATAACCCTAACTCGAGGTCCCACCGGAACCCTTACCGGATCTCTAACCCTAGCGTTCAACATAAATCTAACCCTAGGTCCAATCTGAACCCTAATCGGATCTGTAAACCTAGCCCTCAACATAACCCTAACCCTAGGTCCAATCGGAACCCTAACCGGATCTCTAACCCTCGCCCTCAACATAACCCTAACCCTAGGTCCAATCGGAACCCTAACCGGATCTCTAACCCTCGCCCTCAACATAACCCTAACCCTACGTCCAATCGGAACCCTAACCGGATCTCTAACCCTAGCCCTCAACATTACTCTAACCCTAGGTCCAATCGGAACCCTAACCGGATCTCTAACCCTAGCCCTCAACATAACCCTAACCCTAGGTCCAATCGGAACCCTAACCGGCTATCTATCACTAGCCCTCAACAGAACCCTAACCCTAGGTCCAATCGGAACCCTAACCGGATCTCTAACCCTCGCCCTCAACATAACCCTAACCCTAGGTCCAATCGGAACCCTAACCGGATCTCTAACCCTCGCCCTCAACATAACCCTAACCCTAGGTCCAATCGGAACCCTAACAGGATCTCTAACCCTCGCCCTCAACATAACCCTAACCCTAGGTCCAATCGGAACCCTAACCGGATCTCTAACCCTCGTACTCAACATAACCCTAACCCTACGTCCAATCGGAACCCTAACCGCAACTCTAACCCTCGCCCTCAACATAACCCTAACCCTAGGTCCAATCGGAACCCTAACAGGATCTCTAACCCTCGCCCTCAACATAACCCTAACCCTAGGTCCAATCGGAACCCTAACCGGATCTCTAACCCTAGCCCTCAACATAACCCTAACCCTAGGTCCAATCGGAAACCTAACCGCAACTCTAACCCTAGCCCTCAACATAACACTAACCATAGGTCCAATCGGAACCCTAACCGGATATCTATACCTAGCCCTCAAGAGAACCCTAACCCTAGGTCAAATCGGAACCCTAACCGGATCTCTAACCCTAGCCCTCAACATAACCCTAACCCTAGGTCCAATCGGAACCCAAACCGGATCTCAAATCCTAGCCCTCAACATAACCCTAACCCTAGGTCCAATCGGAAGCCTAACCGGATCTCTAACCCTAGCACTCAACATAACCCTAACCCTAGGTCCAATCGGAACCCTAACCGGATCTCTAACCCTAGCCCTCAACATAACCCTAACCCTAGGGTCAGTCGGAACCCTAACAGGATCTCTAACCCTAGCCCTCAACATAACCCTAACTCGAGGTCCCACCGGAACCCTTACCGGATCTCTAACCCTAGCGCTCAACATAAATCTAACCCTAGGTCCAATGTGAACCCTAATCGGATCTCTAAACCTAGCCCTCAACATAACCCTAACCCTAGGTCCAATCGGAACCCTAACCGGATCTCTAACCCTCGCCCTCAACATAACCCTAACCCTACGTCCAATCGGAACCCTAACCGGATCTCTAACCCTAGCCCTCAACATTACTCTAACCCTAGGTCCAATCGGAACCCTAACCGGATCTCTAACCCTAGCCCTCAACATAACCCTAACCCTAGGTCCAATCAAAACCCTAACCGGATATCTATCCCTAGCCCTAAACAGAACCCTAACCCTAGGTCCAATCGGAACCCTAACCGGATCTCTAACCCTAGCCCTCAACATAACCCTAACCCTAGTTCCAATCGGAACCCTAAACGAATATCTAACCCTAGTCCTCAACATAACCCTAACCCTAGGTCCAATCGGAACCCTAACAGGATCTCTACCCCTCTCCCTCAACATAACCCTAACCCTAGGTCCAATCGGAACCCTAACCGGATATCTATCCCTAGCCCTCAACAGAACCCTACCCTAGGTCCAATCGGAACCCTAACCAGATCTCTAACCCTAGCCCTCAACATAACCCTAACCCTAGGTCCAATCGGAACCCTAAACGGATATCTAACCCTAGCCCTCAACATAACCCTAACCCTAGGTCCAATCGGAACCCTAACCGGATCACTAACCCTAGCCCTCAACATAACCCTAACCCTAGGTCCAATCGGAACGCTAACCGGATCTCTAAATCTAGCCCTCAACATAACCCTAACCCTAGGTCCAATCAGAACCCTAACCGGATCTCTAACCCTAGCCCTCAACATAACCCTAACCCTAGGTCCAATCGGAACCCTAAACGGATATCTAACCCTAGCCCTCAACATAACCCTAACCCTAGGTCCAATCGGAACCCTAACCGGCTATCTATCACTAGCCCTCAACAGAACCCTAACCCTAGGTCCAATCGGAACCCTAACCGGATCTCTAACCCTCGCCCTCAACATAACCCTAACCCTAGGTCCAATCGGAACCCTAACCGGATCTCTAACCCTCGCCCTCAACATAACCCTAACCCTAGGTCCAATCGGAACCCTAACAGGATCTCTAACCCTCGCCCTCAACATAACCCTAACCCTAGGTCCAATCGGAACCCTAACCGGATCTCTAACCCTCGAACTCAACATAACCCTAACCCTACGTCCAATCGGAACCCTAACCGCAACTCTAACCCTCGCCCTCAACATAACCCTAACCCTAGGTCCAATCGGAACCCTAACAGGATCTCTAACCCTCGCCCTCAACATAACCCTAACCCTAGGTCCAATCGGAACCCTAACCGGATCTCTAACCCTAGCCCTCAACATAACCCTAACCCTAGGTCCAATCGGAAACCTAACCGCAACTCTAACCCTAGCCCTCAACATAACACTAACCATAGGTCCAATCGGAACCCTAACCGGATATCTATACCTAGCCCTCAAGAGAACCCTAACCCTAGGTCAAATCGGAACCCTAACCGGATCTCTAACCCTAGCCCTCAACATAACCCTAACCCTAGGTCCAATCGGAACCCAAACCGGATCTCAAATCCTAGCCCTCAACATAACCCTAACCCTAGGTCCAATCGGAAGCCTAACCGGATCTCTAACCCTAGCACTCAACATAACCCTAACCCTAGGTCCAATCGGAACCCTAACCGGATCTCTAACCCTAGCCCTCAACATAACCCTAACCCTAGGGTCAGTCGGAACCCTAACAGGATCTCTAACCCTAACCCTCAACATAACCCTAACTCGAGGTCCCACCGGAACCCTTACCGGATCTCTAACCCTAGCGCTCAACATAAATCTAACCCTAGGTCCAATGTGAACCCTAATCGGATCTCTAAACCTAGCCCTCAACATAACCCTAACCCTAGGTCCAATCGGAACCCTAACCGGATCTCTAACCCTCGCCCTCAACATAACCCTAACCCTACGTCCAATCGGAACCCTAACCGGATCTCTAACCCTAGCCCTCAACATTACTCTAACCCTAGGTCCAATCGGAACCCTAACCGGATCTCTAACCCTAGCCCTCAACATAACCCTAACCCTAGGTCCAATCGGAACCCTAACCGGATATCTATCCCTAGCCCTCAACAGAACCCTAACCCTAGGTCCAATCGGAACCCTAACCGGATCTCTAACCCTAGCCCTCAACATAACCCTAACCCTAGTTCCAATCGGAACCCTAAACGAATATCTAACCCTAGTCCTCAACATAACCCTAACCCTAGGTCCAATCGGAACCCTAACAGGATCTCTACCCCTCTCCCTCAACATAACCCTAACCCTAGGTCCAATCGGAACCCTAACCGGATATCTATCCCTAGCCCTCAACAGAACCCTACCCTAGGTCCAATCGGAACCCTAACCGGATCTCTAACCCTAGCCCTCAACATAACCCTAACCCTAGGTCCAATCGGAACCCTAAACGGATATCTAACCCTAGCCCTCAACATAACCCTAACCCTAGGTCCAATCGGAACCCTAACCGGATCACTAACCCTAGCCCTCAACATAACCCTAACCCTAGGTCCAATCGGAACGCTAACCGGATCTCTAAATCTAGCCCTCAACATAACCCTAACCCTAGGTCCAATCAGAACCCTAACCGGATCTCTAACCCTAGCCCTCATCATAACCCTAACCCTAGGTCCAATCGGAACCCTAAACGGATATCTAACCCTAGCCCTCAACATAACCCTAACCCTAGGTCCAATCGGAACCCTAACCGGATCACTAACCCTAGCCCTCAACATAACCCTAACCCTAGGTCCAATCGGAACGCTAACCGGATCTCTAAATCTAGCCCTCAACATAACCCTAACCCTAGGTCCAATCAGAACCCTAACCGGATCTCTAACCCTAGCCCTCAACATAACCATAACCCTAGGTCCAATCGGATCTGTAACCAGATCTCTAAACCTAGCCCTCAACATAACCCTAACCCTAGGTCCAATCGGAACCCTAACCGGATCTCTAACCCTAGCCCTCAACATAAGTCTAACCCTAGGTCCATTCGGATCTGTAACCAGATCTCTAACCATAGCCCTCAACATAACCCTAACCCTAGGTCCAATCGGAACCCTAATCGGATCTCTAATCCTAGCCCTCAACATAATCCTAACCCTAGGTCCAATCGGAACCCTAACTGGATTTCTAAACCTAGCCCTCAACATAACCCTAACCCTAGGTCCAATCGGAACCCTAACCGGATCTCTAACCCGCGCCCTCAACATAACCCTAACCCTAGGTCCAATCGGAACCCTAACCGGATCTCTAAGCCTCGCGCTCAACATAACCCTAATCCTACGTCCAATCAGAACCCTAACCGGATCTCTAACCCTAGCCCTCAACATTACTCTAACCCTAGGTCCAATCGGAACCCTAACCGGATCTCTAACCCTAGCCCTCAACATAACCCTAACCCTAGGTCCAATCGGAACCCTAACCGGATATCTATCCCTAGCCCTCAACAGAACCCTAACCCTAGGTCCAATCGGAACCCTAACCGGATCTCTAACCCTCGCCCTCAACATAACCCTAACCCTAGGTCCAATCGGAACCCTAACCGGATCTCTAAGCCTCGCTCTCAACATAACCCTAACCCTAGGTCCAATCGGAACCCTAACAGGATCTCTAACCCTCGCCCTCAACATAACCCTAACCCTAGGTCCAATCGGAACCCTAACCGGATCTCTAACCCTCGCACTCAACATAACCCTAACCCTACATCCAATCGGAACCCTAACCGCAACTCTAACCCTCGCCCTCAACATAACCCTAACCCTAGGTCCAATCGGAACCCTAACAGGATCTCTAACCCTCGCCCTCAACATAACCCTAACCCTAGGTCCAATCGGAACCCTAACCGGATCTCTAACCCTAGCCCTCAACATAACCCTAACCCTAGGTCCAATCGGAACCCTAACCGCAACTCTAACCCTAGCCCTCAACATAACACTAACCCTAGGTCCAATCGGAACCCTAAACGAATATCTAACCCTCGCCCACAGCATAACCCTAACCCAAGGTCCAATCGGAACCCTAACCGGATCTCTAACCCTCGCCCTCAACATAACCCTAACCCTAGGTCCAATCGGAACCCTAACCGGATCTCTAACCCTAGCCCTAAACATAACCCTAACCCTACGTCCAATCGGAACCCTAACGGGATCTCTAGCCATAGCCCTCAACATAACTATAACCCTAGGTCCAATCGGAACCCTAAGCGGTACTCTAACACTAGCCCTCAACATAACCCTAACCCTAGGTCCAGTCGGAACCCTAACCGGATATCTATCCCTAGCCCTCAACAGAACCCTAACCCTAGGTCCAATCGGAACCCTAACCGGATCTCTAACCCTAGCCCTCAATATAACCCTAACTCTAGGTCCAATCAGAACCCTCAACGGGTATCTAAACCTAGCCCTCAATATAACCCTAAACCTAGGTCCAATCGGAACCCTAACCGGATCTCTAACCCTAGCCCTCAACATAACCCTAACCCTAGGTCCAATCGGAATCCTAACCGGATATCTATCCCTAGCCCTCAACAGAACCCTAACCCTAGGTCCAATCGGAACCCTAACCGGATCTCTAACCCCAGCCCTCAACATAACCCTAACCCTAGGTCCAATCGGAACCCTAACCGGATATCTATCCCTAGCCCTCAACAGAACACTAACCCTAGGTCCAATCGGAACCCTAACCGGATCTCTAACCCTAGCCCTCAACATAACCCTAACCCTAGGTCCAATCGGAACCCTAACCGCAACTCTAACCCTAGCCCTCAACATAACACTAACCCTAGGTCCAATCGGAACCCTAAACGAATATCTAACCCTCGCCCACAGCATAACCCTAACCCAAGGTCCAATCGGAACCCTAACCGGATCTCTAACCCTAGCCCTAAACATAACCCTAACCCTACGTCCAATCGGAACCCTAACGGGATCTCTAGCCATAGCCCTCAACATAACTATAACCCTAGGTCCAATCGGAACCCTAACCGGTACTCTAACACTAGCCCTCAACATAACCCTAACCCTAGGTCCAGTCGGAACCCTAACCGGATATCTATCCCTAGCCCTCAACAGAACCCTAACCCTAGGTCCAATCGGAACCCTAACCGGATCTCTAAACCTAGCCCTCAATATAACCCTAACTCTAGGTCCAATCAGAACCCTCAACGGGTATCTAAACCTAGCCCTCAATATAACCCTAAACCTAGGTCCAATCGGAACGCTAACCGGATCTCTAACCCTAGCCCTCAACATAACCCTAACCCTAGGTCCAATCGGAACCCTAACCGGATATCTATCCCTAGCCCTCAACAGAACCCTAACCCTAGGTCCAATCGGAACCCTAACCGGATCTCTAACCCCAGCCCTCAACATAACCCTAACCCTAGGTCCAATCGGAACCCTAACCGGATATCTATCCCTAGCCCTCAACAGAACACTAACCCTAGGTCCAATCGGAACCCTAACCGGATCTCTAACCCTAGCCCTCAACATAACCCTAACCCTAGGTCCAATCGGAACCCTAACCGGATCTCTAACCCCAGCCCTCAACATAACCCTAACCCTAGGTCCAATCGGAACCCTAACCGGATCTCTAACTCCAGCCCTCAACATAACCCTAACCCTAGGTCCAATCGGAACCCTAACCGGATATCTATCCCTAGCCCTCAACAGAACCCTAACCCTAGGTCCAATCGGAACCCTAACCGGATCTCTAACCCTCGCCCTCAACATAACCCTAACCCTAGGTCCAATCGGAACCCTAACCGGATCTCTAACCCTAGCCCTCAACATTACTCTAACCCTAGGTCCAATCGGATCCCTAACCGGATCTCTAACCCTAGCCCTCAACATAACCCTAACCCTAGGTCCAATCGGAACCCTAACCAGAACTCTAACCCTAGCCCTCAACAGAACCCTAACCCTAGGTCCAATCGGAACCCTAACCGGATATCTATCCCTAGCCCTCAACAGAACCCTAACCCTAGGTCCAATCGGAACCCTAAACGGATATCTAACCCTAGCCCTCAACATAACCCTAACCCTAGGTCCAAACGGAACCCTAAACGGATCACTAACCCTAGCCCTCAACATAACCCTAACCCTAGGTCCAATCGGAACCCTAACCGGATCTCTAAATCTAGCCCTCAACATAACCCTAACCCTAGGTCCAATCAGAACCCTAGACGGATCACTAACTCTAGCCCTCAACATAACCCTAACCCTAGGTCCAATCGGAACCCTAACCGGATCTCTAACCCTAGCCCTCAACATAACCCTAACCCTAGGTCCAAAAGGAACCCTAACCGGATCACTCCCCCTTGCCCTCAACATAACCCTAACCCTAGGTCCAAAAGGAACCCTAACCCGATCACTCACCCTAGCCCTCAACATAACCCTAACCCTAGGTCCAATCGGAACCCTAACCGGATCTCTAACCCTAGCCCTCAACATAACCATAACCCTAGGTCCAATGAAATCTGTAACCGGATCTCTAACCCTAGCCCTCAACATAACCCTAACCCTAGGTCCAATCGGAACCCTAACCGGATCTCTAACCCTAACCCTCAACATAACCCTAACCCTAGGTTAAATCGGAACCTTAACCGGATCTCTAACCCTAGCCCTCAACATAACCCTAACCCTAGGTCCAATCGGAACCCTAACCGGATGTCTAACCCTAGCCCTCAACATAACCCTAACCCTAGGTCCAAACGGAACCCTAAACGGATCACTAACCCTAGCCCTCAACATAACCATAACCCTAGGTCCAATCGGAACCCTAACCGGATCTCTAAATCTAGCCCTCAACATAACCCTAACCCTAGGTCCAATCAGAACCCTAAACGGATCACTAACCCTAGCCCTCAACATAACCCTAACCCTAGGTCCAATCGGAACCCTAACCGGATCTCTAACCCTCGCCCTCAACATAACCCTAACCCTACATCCAATCAGAACCCTAACCGGATCTCTAACCCTAGCCCTCAACATTACGCTAACCCTAGGTCCAATCGGAACCCTAACCGGATCTCTAACCCTAGCCCTCAACATAACCCTAACCCTAGGTCCAATCGGAACCCTAAACGGATATCTATCCCTAGCCCTCAACAGAACCCTAACCCTAGGTCCATCGGAACCCTAACCGGATTTCTAACCCTAGCCCTCAACATAACCGTAACCCTAGTTCCAATCGGAACACTAACCGGATATCTATCCCTAGCCCTCAACAGAACCCTAACCCTAGGTCCAATCGGATCTCTAACCGGATCTCTAACCCTCGCCCTCAACATAACCCTAACCCTACCTCCAATGGGAACCCTAACCGGATCTCTAACCCTAGCCCTCAACATTATTCTAACCCTAGGTCCAATCGGAACCCTAACCGGATCTCTAACCCTAGCCCTCAACATAACCCTAACCCTAGGTCCAATCGGAACCCTAACCGGATATCTATCCCTAGCCCTCAACAGAACCCTAACCCTAGGTCCAATCAGAACCCTAACCGGATCTCTAACCCTAGCCCTCAACATAACCCTAACCCTAGGTCCAATCGGAACCCTAACCGGATATCTATCCCTAGCCCTCAACAGAACCCTAACCCTAGGTCCAATCGGAACCCTAACCGGATCTCTAACCCTAGCCCTCAACATAACCCTAACCCTAGGTCCAATCGGAACCCTAAACGGATATCTAACCCTAGCCCTCAACATAACCCTAACCCTAGGTCCAAAAGGAACCCTAACCGGATCACTCACCCTAGCCCTCAACAAAACCCTAACCCTAGGTCCAATCGGAAGCCTAACCGGATTTCTAAATCTAGCCCTCAACATAACCCTAAACCTAGGTCCAATCAGAACCCTAACCGGATCTCTAACCCTAGCCCTCAACATAACCATAACCCTAGGTCCAATCAAATCTGTAACCGGATCTCTAACCCTAGCCCTCAACATAACCCTAACCCTAGGTCCAATCGGAAACCTCACCGGATCTCTAACCCTAACCCTCAACATAACCCTAACCCTAGGTTCAATCGGAACCTTAACCGGATCTCTAACCCTAGCCCTCAACATAACCCTAACCCTAGGTCCAATCGGAACCCTAACCGGATCTCTAACCCTAGCCCTCAACATAACCCTAACCCTAGGTCGAATCGGAACCCTAACCGGATCCCTAACCCTCGCCCTCAACATAACCCTAACCCTAGGTCCAATTGGAACCCTAACCGGATCTCTAACCCTCGCCCTCAACATAACCCTAACCCTAGGTCCAATCGGAACCCTAACCGGATCTCTAAACCTAGCCCTCAACATAACCCTAACCCTAGGTCCAATCGGAACCCTAACCGGATCTCTAACCCTAGCCCTCAACATAACCCTAACCCTAGGTCCAATCGGAACCCTAACCGGATATCTATCCCTAGCCCTCAACAGAACCCTAACCCTAGGTCCAATCGGAACCTTAACCGGATCTCTAACCCCAGCCCTCAACATAACCCTAACCCTAGGTCCAATCGGAACCCTAACCGGATATCTATCCCTAGCCCTCAACATAACCCTAACCCTAGGTCCAATCGGAACCCTAACCGGATTTCTAAATCTAGCCCTCAACATAACCCTAACCCTAGGTCCAATCAGAACCCTAACCGGATCTCTAACCCTAGCCCTCAACATAACCATAACCCTAGGTCCAATCAAATCTGTAACCGGGTCTCTAACCCTAGCCCTCAACATAACCCTAACCCTAGGTCCAATCGGAACCCTAACCGGATCCCTAACCCTAACCCTCAACATAACCCTAACCTTAGGTTCAATCGGAACCTTAACCGGATCTCTAACCCTAGCCCTCAACATAACCCTAACCCTAGGTCCAATCGGAATCCTAACCGGATATCTAATCCTAGCCCTCAACATAACCCTAACCCTAGGTTCAATCGGAACCCTAACCGGATCCCTAACCCTAGCCCTCAACATAACCCTAACCCTAGGTCCAATCGGAACCCTAAACGGATATCTAACCCTAGCCCTCAACATAACCCTAACCCTAGGTCCAATCGGAACCCTAAACGGATATCTAACCCTAGCCCTCAACATAACCCTAACCCTAGGTACAAACGGAACCCTAAACGGATCACTAACCCTAGCCCTCAACATAACCCTAACCCTAGGTCCAATCGGAACCCTAACTGGATCTCTAAATCTAGCCCTCAACATAACCCTAACCCTAGGTCCAATCAGAACCCTAAACGGATCACTAACCCTAGCCCTCAACATAACCCTAACCCTAGGTCCAATCGGAACCCTAACCGGATCTCTAACCCTAGCCCTCAACATAACCCTAACCCTAGGTCTAAAAGGAACCCTAACCGGATCACTCACCCTTGCTCTCAACATAACCCTAACCCTAGGTCCAAAAGGAACCCTAACCCGATCACTCACCCTAGCCCTCAACATAACCCTAACCCTAGGTCCAATCGGAACCCTAACCGGATCTCTAACCCTAGCCCTCAACATAACGATAACCCTAGGTCCAATGAAATCTGTAACCGGATCTCTAACCCTAGCCCTCAACATAACCCTAACCCTAGGTCCAATCAGAACCCTAACCGGATCTCTAACCCTAGCCCTCAACATAACCATAACCCTAGGTCCAATCAAATCTGTAACCGGGTCTCTAACCCTAGCCCTCAACATAACCCTAACCCTAGGTCCAATCGGAACCCTAACCGGATCCCTAACCCTAACCCTCAACATAACCCTAACCTTAGGTTCAATCGGAACCTTAACCGGATCTCTAACCCTAGCCCTCAACATAACCCTAACCCTAGGTCCAATCGGAATCCTAACCGGATATCTAATCCTAGCCCTCAACATAACCCTAACCCTAGGTTCAATCGGAACCCTAACCGGATCCCTAACCCTAGCCCTCAACATAACCCTAACCCTAGGTCCAATCGGAACCCTAAACGGATATCTAACCCTAGCCCTCAACATAACCCTAACCCTAGGTCCAATCGGAACCCTAAACGGATATCTAACCCTAGCCCTCAACATAACCCTAACCCTAGGTACAAACGGAACCCTAAACGGATCACTAACCCTAGCCCTCAACATAACCCTAACCCTAGGTCCAATCGGAACCCTAACTGGATCTCTAAATCTAGCCCTCAACATAACCCTAACCCTAGGTCCAATCAGAACCCTAAACGGATCACTAACCCTAGCCCTCAACATAACCCTAACCCTAGGTCCAATCGGAACCCTAACCGGATCTCTAACCCTAGCCCTCAACATAACCCTAACCCTAGGTCCAAAAGGAACCCTAACCGGATCACTCACCCTTGCTCTCAACATAACCCTAACCCTAGGTCCAAAAGGAACCCTAACCCGATCACTCACCCTAGCCCTCAACATAACCCTAACCCTAGGTCCAATCGGAACCCTAACCGGATCTCTAACCCTAGCCCTCAACATAACCATAACCCTAAGTCCAATGAAATCTGTAACCGGATCTCTAACCCTAGCCCTCAACATAACCCTAACCCTAGGTCCAATCAGAACCCTAACCGGATCTCTAACCCTAGCCCTCAACATAACCATAACCCTAGGTCCAATGAAATCTGTAACCGGATCTCTAACCCTAGCCCTCAACATAACCCTAACCCTAGGTCCAATCGGAACCCTAACCGGATCTCTAACCCTAACCCTCAACATAACCCTAACCCTAGGTTCAATCGGAACCTTAACCGGATCTCTAACCCTAGCCCTCAACATAACCCTAACCCTAGGTCCAATCGGAACCCTAACCGGATCTCTAACCCTAGCCCTCAACATAACCCTAACCCTAGGTCCAAACGGAACCCTAACCGGATCTCTAACCCTAGCCCTCAACATAACCCTAACCCTAGGTCCAATCGGAACCCTAACCGGATCTCTAACCCTCGCCCTCAACATAACCCTAACCGTAGGTCCAATCGGAACCCTACACGGATCTCTAAGCCTCGCGCTCATCATAACCCTAACCCTACGTCCAATCGGAACCCTAACCGGATCTCTAACCCTAGCCCTCAACATTACTCTAATCCTAGGTCCAATCGAAACCCTAACCGGATCTCTAACCCTAGCCCTCAACATAACCCTAACCCTAGGTCCAATCGGAACCCTAACCGGATATCTATCCCTAGCCCTCAAGAGAACCCTAACCCTAGGTCCAATCGGAACCCTAACCGGATCTCTAACCCTCGCCCTCAACATAACCCTAACCCTAGGTCCAATCGGAACCCTAACCGGATCTCTAACCCTCGCCCTCAACATAACCCTAACCCTAGGTCCAATCGGAACCCTAACAGGATCTCTAACCCTCGCCCTCAACATAACCCTAACCCTAGGTTCAATCGGAACCCTAACCGGATCTCTAACCCTCGCACTCAACATAACCCTAACCCTACGTCCAATCGGAACCCTAACCGCAACTCTAACCCTCGCCCTCAACATAACCCTAACCCTAGGTCCAATCGGAACCCTAACAGGATCTCTAACCCTCGCCCTGAACATAACCCTAACCCTAGGTCCAATCGGAACCCTAACCGGATCTCTAACCCTAGCCCTCAACATAACCCTAACCCTAGGTCCAATCGGAGCCCTAACCGCAACTCTAACCCTAGCCCTCAACAGAACACTAACCCTAGGTCCAGTCGGAACCCTAACCGGATATCTATACCTAGCCCTCAACAGAACCCTAATCCTAGGTCAAATCGGAACCCTAACCGGATCTCTAACCCTAGCCCTCAACATAACCCTAACCCTAGGTCCAATCGGAACCCTAACCGGATCTCTAATCCTAGCCCTCAACATAACCCTAACCCTAGGTCCAATCGGATCCCTAACCGGATCTCTAACCCTAGCCCTCAACATAACCCTAACCCTAGGTTCAATCGGAACCCTAACCGGATCTCTAACCCTAGCACTCAACATAACCCTAACCCTAGGTCCAATCGAAACTCTTACAGGATCTCTAACCCTAGCCATCAACATAACCCTATCCCTAGGTCCAATCGGAAGCCTAACCGGATCTCTAACCCTAGCACTCAACATAACCCTAACCCTAGGTCCAATCGAAACCCTTACAGGATCTCTAACCCTAGCCATCAACATAACCCTAACCCTAGGTCCAATCGGAAGCCTAACCGGATCTCTAACCCTAGCACTCAACATAACCCTAACCCTAGGTCCAATCGGAACCCTAACCGGATCTCTAACCCTAGCCTTCAACATAACTCTAACCGTAGGGTCAATCGGAACCCTAACAGGATCTCTAACCCTAGCCCTCAACATAACCCTAACTCGAGGTCCCACCGGAACCCTTACCAGATCTCTAACCCTAGCGCTCAACATAACTCTAACCCTAGGTCCAAATGGAACCCTAACCGGATCTCTAACCCTAGCCCTCAACATAACCCTAACTCGAGGTCCCACCGGAACCCTTACCGGATCTCTAACCCTAGCGCTCAACATAAATCTAACCCTAGGTCCAATCTGAACCCTAATCGGATCTCTAAACCTAGCCCTCAACATAACCCTAACCCTAGGTCCAATCGGAACCCTAACCGGATCTCTAACCCTCGCCCTCAACATAACCCTAACCCTAGGTCCAATCGGAACACTAACCGGATATCTATCCCTAGCCCTCAACATAACCCTAACCCTAGGTCCAATCGGAACCCTAACCGGATTTCTAAATCTAGCCCTCAACATAACCCTAACCCTAGGTCCAATCAGAACCCTAACCGGATCTCTAACCCTAGCCCTCAACATAACCATAACCCTAGGTCCAATCAAATCTGTAACCGGGTCTCTAACCCTAGCCCTCAACATAACCCTAACCCTAGGTCCAATCGGAACCCTAACCGGATCCCTAACCCTAACCCTCAACATAACCCTAACCTTAGGTTCAATCGGAACCTTAACCGGATCTCTAACCCTAGCCCTCAACATAACCCTAACCCTAGGTCCAATCGGAATCCTAACCGGATATCTAATCCTAGCCCTCAACATAACCCTAACCCTAGGTTCAATCGGAACCCTAACCGGATCCCTAACCCTAGCCCTCAACATAACCCTAACCCTAGGTCCAATCGGAACCCTAAACGGATATCTAACCCTAGCCCTCAACATAACCCTAACCCTAGGTCCAATCGGAACCCTAAACGGATATCTAACCCTAGCCCTCAACATAACCCTAACCCTAGGTACAAACGGAACCCTAAACGGATCACTAACCCTAGCCCTCAACATAACCCTAACCCTAGGTCCAATCGGAACCCTAACTGGATCTCTAAATCTAGCCCTCAACATAACCCTAACCCTAGGTCCAATCAGAACCCTAAACGGATCACTAACCCTAGCCCTCAACATAACCCTAACCCTAGGTCCAATCGGAACCCTAACCGGATCTCTAACCCTAGCCCTCAACATAACCCTAACCCTAGGTCTAAAAGGAACCCTAACCGGATCACTCACCCTTGCTCTCAACATAACCCTAACCCTAGGTCCAAAAGGAACCCTAACCCGATCACTCACCCTAGCCCTCAACATAACCCTAACCCTAGGTCCAATCGGAACCCTAACCGGATCTCTAACCCTAGCCCTCAACATAACGATAACCCTAGGTCCAATGAAATCTGTAACCGGATCTCTAACCCTAGCCCTCAACATAACCCTAACCCTAGGTCCAATCAGAACCCTAACCGGATCTCTAACCCTAGCCCTCAACATAACCATAACCCTAGGTCCAATCAAATCTGTAACCGGGTCTCTAACCCTAGCCCTCAACATAACCCTAACCCTAGGTCCAATCGGAACCCTAACCGGATCCCTAACCCTAACCCTCAACATAACCCTAACCTTAGGTTCAATCGGAACCTTAACCGGATCTCTAACCCTAGCCCTCAACATAACCCTAACCCTAGGTCCAATCGGAATCCTAACCGGATATCTAATCCTAGCCCTCAACATAACCCTAACCCTAGGTTCAATCGGAACCCTAACCGGATCCCTAACCCTAGCCCTCAACATAACCCTAACCCTAGGTCCAATCGGAACCCTAAACGGATATCTAACCCTAGCCCTCAACATAACCCTAACCCTAGGTCCAATCGGAACCCTAAACGGATATCTAACCCTAGCCCTCAACATAACCCTAACCCTAGGTACAAACGGAACCCTAAACGGATCACTAACCCTAGCCCTCAACATAACCCTAACCCTAGGTCCAATCGGAACCCTAACTGGATCTCTAAATCTAGCCCTCAACATAACCCTAACCCTAGGTCCAATCAGTACCCTAAACGGATCACTAACCCTAGCCCTCAACATAACCCTAACCCTAGGTCCAATCGGAACCCTAACCGGATCTCTAACCCTAGCCCTCAACATAACCCTAACCCTAGGTCCAAAAGGAACCCTAACCGGATCACTCACCCTTGCTCTCAACATAACCCTAACCCTAGGTCCAAAAGGAACCCTAACCCGATCACTCACCCTAGCCCTCAACATAACCCTAACCCTAGGTCCAATCGGAACCCTAACCGGATCTCTAACCCTAGCCCTCAACATAACCATAACCCTAAGTCCAATGAAATCTGTAACCGGATCTCTAACCCTAGCCCTCAACATAACCCTAACCCTAGGTCCAATCAGAACCCTAACCGGATCTCTAACCCTAGCCCTCAACATAACCATAACCCTAGGTCCAATGAAATCTGTAACCGGATCTCTAACCCTAGCCCTCAACATAACCCTAACCCTAGGTCCAATCGGAACCCTAACCGGATCTCTAACCCTAACCCTCAACATAACCCTAACCCTAGGTTCAATCGGAACCTTAACCGGATCTCTAACCCTAGCCCTCAACATAACCCTAACCCTAGGTCCAATCGGAACCCTAACCGGATCTCTAACCCTAGCCCTCAACATAACCCTAACCCTAGGTCCAAACGGAACCCTAACCGGATCTCTAACCCTAGCCCTCAACATAACCCTAACCCTAGGTCCAATCGGAACCCTAACCGGATCTCTAACCCTCGCCCTCAACATAACCCTAACCGTAGGTCCAATCGGAACCCTACACGGATCTCTAAGCCTCGCGCTCATCATAACCCTAACCCTACGTCCAATCGGAACCCTAACCGGATCTCTAACCCTAGCCCTCAACATTACTCTAATCCTAGGTCCAATCGAAACCCTAACCGGATCTCTAACCCTAGCCCTCAACATAACCCTAACCCTAGGTCCAATCGGAACCCTAACCGGATATCTATCCCTAGCCCTCAAGAGAACCCTAACCCTAGGTCCAATCGGAACCCTAACCGGATCTCTAACCCTCGCCCTCAACATAACCCTAACCCTAGGTCCAATCGGAACCCTAACCGGATCTCTAACCCTCGCCCTCAACATAACCCTAACCCTAGGTCCAATCGGAACCCTAACAGGATCTCTAAACCTCGCCCTCAACATAACCCTAACCCTAGGTTCAATCGGAACCCTAACCGGATCTCTAACCCTCGCACTCAACATAACCCTAACCCTACGTCCAATCGGAACCCTAACCGCAACTCTAACCCTCGCCCTCAACATAACCCTAACCCTAGGTCCAATCGGAACCCTAACAGGATCTCTAACCCTCGCCCTGAACATAACCCTAACCCTAGGTCCAATCGGAACCCTAACCGGATCTCTAACCCTAGCCCTCAACATAACCCTAACCCTAGGTCCAATCGGAGCCCTAACCGCAACTCTAACCCTAGCCCTCAACAGAACACTAACCCTAGGTCCAGTCGGAACCCTAACCGGATATCTATACCTAGCCCTCAACAGAACCCTAATCCTAGGTCAAATCGGAACCCTAACCGGATCTCTAACCCTAGCCCTCAACATAACCCTAACCCTAGGTCCAATCGGAACCCTAACCGGATCTCTAATCCTAGCCCTCAACATAACCCTAACCCTAGGTCCAATCGGATCCCTAACCGGATCTCTAACCCTAGCCCTCAACATAACCCTAACCCTAGGTTCAATCGGAACCCTAACCGGATCTCTAACCCTAGCACTCAACATAACCCTAACCCTAGGTCCAATCGAAACTCTTACAGGATCTCTAACCCTAGCCATCAACATAACCCTATCCCTAGGTCCAATCGGAAGCCTAACCGGATCTCTAACCCTAGCACTCAACATAACCCTAACCCTAGGTCCAATCGAAACCCTTACAGGATCTCTAACCCTAGCCATCAACATAACCCTAACCCTAGGTCCAATCGGAAGCCTAACCGGATCTCTAACCCTAGCACTCAACATAACCCTAACCCTAGGTCCAATCGGAACCCTAACCGGATCTCTAACCCTAGCCTTCAACATAACTCTAACCGTAGGGTCAATCGGAACCCTAACAGGATCTCTAACCCTAGCCCTCAACATAACCCTAACTCGAGGTCCCACCGGAACCCTTACCAGATCTCTAACCCTAGCGCTCAACATAACTCTAACCCTAGGTCCAAATGGAACCCTAACCGGATCTCTAACCCTAGCCCTCAACATAACCCTAACTCGAGGTCCCACCGGAACCCTTACCGGATCTCTAACCCTAGCGCTCAACATAAATCTAACCCTAGGTCCAATCTGAACCCTAATCGGATCTCTAAACCTAGCCCTCAACATAACCCTAACCCTAGGTCCAATCGGAACCCTAACCGGATCTCTAACCCTCGCCCTCAACATAACCCTAACCCTAGGTCCAATCGGAACACTAACCGGATCTCTAACCCTCGCCCTCAACATAACCCTAACCCTACGTCCAATCGGAACCCTAACCGGATCTCTAACCCTAGCCCTCAACATTACTCTAACCCTAGGTCCAATCGGAACCCTAACCGGATCTCTAACCCTAGCCCTCAACATAACCCTAACCCTAGGTCCAATCGGAACCCTAACCGGATATCTATCCCTAGCCCTCAACAGAACCCTAACCCTAGGTCCAATCGGAACCCTAACCGGATCTCTAACCCTAGCCCTCAACATAACCCTAACCCTAGTTCCAATCGGAACCCTAAACGAATATCGAACCCTAGTCCTCAACATAACCCTAACCCTAGGTCCAATCGGAACCCTAACAGGATCTCTACCCCTCTCCCTCAACATAACCCTAACCCTAGGTCCAATCGGAACCCTAACCGGATATCTATCCCTAGCCCTCAACAGAACCCTACCTTAGGTCCAATCGGAACCCTAAACGCATCTCTAACCCTAGCCCTCAACATAACCCTAACCCTAGGTCCAATCGGAACCCTAAACGGATATCTAACCCTAGCCCTCAACATAACCCTAACCCTAGGTCCAATCGGAACCCTAACCGGATCACTAACCCTAGCCCTCAACATAACCCTAACCCTAGGTCCAATCGGAACGCTAACCGGATCTCTAAATCTAGCCCTCAACATAACCCTAACCCTAGGTCCAATCGGAACCCTAACCGGATCTCTAACCCTCGCCCTCAACATAACCCTAACCCTAGGTCCAATCGGAACCCTAACCGGATCTCTAACCCTCGCCCTCAACATAACCCTAACCCTAGGTCCAATCGGAACCCTAACCGAATCTCTAAGCCTCCGCTCAACATAACCCTAACCCTACGTCCAATCGGAACCCTAACCGGATCTCTAACCCTAGCCCTCAACATTACTCTAACCCTAGATCCAATCGGAACCCTAACCGGATCTCTAACCCTAGCCCTCAACATAACCCTAACCCTAGGTCCAATCGGAACCCTAACCGGATATCTATCCCTAGCCCTCAACAGAACCCTAACCCTAGGTCCAATCGGAACCCTTACCGGATCTCTAACCCTCGCCCTCAACATAACCCTAACCCTAGGTCCAATCGGAACCCTAACCGGATCTCTAACCCTCGCCCTCAACATAACCCTAACCCTAGGTCCAATCGGAACCCTAACAGGATCTCTAACCCTCGCCCTCAACATAACCCTAACCCTAGGTCCAATCGGAACCCTAACCGGATCTCTAACCCTCGCACTCAACATAACCCTAACCCTACGTCCAATCGGAACCCTAACCGGATCTCTCACCCTAGCCCTCAACATAACCCTAACCCTACGTCCAATCGGAATCCTAACCGGATCTCTCACCCTCGCCCTCAACATAACTCTAACCCTAGGTCCAATCGGAACCCTAACCGGAACTCTAACCCTAGCCCTCAACATAACCCTAACCCTAGGTCCAATCGGAACCCTAACCGGATATCTATAACTAGCCCTCAACAGAACCCTAACCCTAGGTCAAATCGGAACCCTAACCGGATCTCTAACCCTAGCCCTCAACATAACCCTAACCCTAGGTCCAATCGGAACACTATCCGGATATCTATACCTAGCCCTCAACATAACCCTAACCCTAGGTCCAATCGGAACCCTATCCGGATATCTATACCTAGCCCTCAACAGAACCCTAACCCTAGGTCAAATCGGAACCCTAACCGGATCTCTAACCCTAGCCCTCAACATAACACTAACCCTAGGTCCAATCGGAACCCTAACCGGATATCTATACCTAGCCCTCAACAGAACCCTAACCCTAGGTCAAATCGGAACCCTAACCGGATCTCTAACCCTAGCCATCAACATAACCCTAACCCTAGGTCCAATCGGAAGCCTAACCGGATCTCTAACCCTAGCACTCAACATAACCCTAACCCTAGGTCCAATCGGAACCCTAACCGGATCTCTAACCCTAGCCCTCAACATAACCCTAAGCCTAGGGTCAGTAGGAACCCTAACAGGATCTCTAACCCTAGCCCTCAACATAACCCTAACTCGAGGTCCCACCGGAACCCTTACCGGATCTCTAACCCTAGCGCTCAACATAAATCTAACCCTAGGTCCATTCTGAACCCTAATCATATCTCTAAACCTAGCCCTCAACATAACCCTAACCCTAGGTCCAATCGGAACCCTAACCGGATCTCTAACCCTCGCCCTCAACATAACCCTAACCCTAGGTCCAATCGGAACCCTAACCGGATCTCTAACCCTAGCCCTCAATATAACCCTAACCCTAGGTCCAATCGGAACCCTAAACGGGTATCTAAACCTAGCCTTCAACATAACCCTAACCCTAGGTCCAATCAGAACCCTAACCGGATCTCTAAATCTAGCCCTCAACATAACCCTAAACCTAGGTTCAATCAGAACCCTAACCGGATCTCTAACCCTAGCCCTCAACATAACCCTAACCCTAGGTCCAATCGGAACCCTAACCGGATATCTATCCCTAGCCCTCAACAGAACCCTAACCCTAGGTCCAATCAGAACCCTAACCGGATCTCTAACCCTAGCCCTCAACATAACCCTAACCCTAGGGTCAATAGGAACCCTAACCGGATCTCTAACCCTAGCCCTCAACATAACCCTAACTCGAGGTCCAATCGGAACCCTAACCGGATCTCTAACCCTAGCTATCAACATAACCCTAACCCTAGGTCCAATCGGAACCCTAACCGGATCTCTAAACCTAGCCGTCAACATATTAATAACATTAGTTCCAATCGGAACCCTAAACGGATATCTAACCCTTACCCTCAACATAACCCTAACCCTAGTTCCAATCAGAACCCTAACCGGATCTCTACCCCGAGCCCTCCACATAACCCTCACCCTAGGTCCAATCGGAACCCTAACCGGATCACTGACCCTAGCCCTCAACATAACCCTAACCCTAGGTCCAATCGGAACCCTATACGGATATCTAACCCTAGCCCTCAACATAACCCTAACCCTAGGTCCAATCTGAACCCTAACCGGATCTCTAACCATAGCCCTCAACATAACCCTAAACCTAGGTCCAATCGGAACACTAACCGGATCTCTAACCCTAACCCTCAACATAACCCTAACCCTAGGTTCAATCGGAACCCTAACCGGATCTCTAACCCTAGCCCTCAACATAACCCTAACCCTAGGTCCAATCGGAACCCTAACCGGATCTCTAATCCTAGCCCTCAACATAACCGTAACCCTAGGTCCAATCGGATCCCTAACCGGATCTCTAACCCTAGCCCTCAACATAACCCTAACCCTAGGTTCAATCGGAACCCTAACCGGATCTCTAACCCTAGCACTCAACATAACCCTAACCCTAGGTCCAATCGAAACCCTTACAGGATCTCTAACCCTAGCCATCAACATAACCCTAACCCTAGGTCCAATCGGAAGCCTAACCGGATCTCTAACCCTAGCACTCAACATAACCCTAACCCTAGGTCCAATCGGAACTCTAACCGGATCTCTAACCCTAGCCCTCAACATAACCCTAACCCTAGGGTCAGTCGGAACCCTAACAGGATCTCTAACCCTAGCCCTCAACATAACCCTAACTCGAGGTCCCACCGGAACCCTTACCGGATCTCTAACCCTAGCGCTCAACATAAATCTAACCCTAGGTCCAATCTGAACCCTAATCGGATCTCTAAACCTAGCCCTCAACATAACCCTAACCCTAGGTCCAATCGGAACCCTAACCGGATCTCTAACCCTCGCCCTCAACATAACCCTAACCCTAGGTCCAATCGGAACCCTAACCGGATCTCTAACCCTCGCCCTCAACATAACCCTAACCCTACGTCCAATCGGAACCCTAACCGGATCTCTAACCCTAGCCCTCAACATTACTCTAACCCTAGGTCCAATCGGAACCCTAACCGGATCTCTAACCCTAGCCCTCAACATAACCCTAACCCTAGGTCCAATCGGAACCCTAACCGGATATCTATCCCTAGCCCTCAACAGAACCCTAACCCTAGGTCCAATCGGAACCCTAACCGGATCTCTAACCCTAGCCCTCAACATAACCGTAACCCTAGTTCCAATCGGAACCCTAAACGAATATCGAACCCTAGTCCTCAACATAACCCTAACCCTAGTCCAATCGGAACCCTAACAGGATCTCTACCCCTCTCCCTCAACATAACCCTAACCCTAGGTCCAATCGGAACCCTAACCGGATATCTATCCCTAGCCCTCAACAGAACCCTACCTTAGGTCCAATCGGAACCCTAAACGCATCTCTAACCCTAGCCCTCAACATAACCCTAACCCTAGGTCCAATCGGAACCCTAAACGGATATCTAACCCTAGCCCTCAACATAACCCTAACCCTAGGTCCAATCGGAACCCTAACCGGATCACTAACCCTAGCCCTCAACATAACCCTAACCCTAGGTCCAATCGGAACCCTAACCGGATCTCTAACCCTCGCCCTCAACATAACCCTAACCCTAGGTCCAATCGGAACCCTAACCGAATCTCTAAGCCTCCGCTCAACATAACCCTAACCCTACGTCCAATCGGAACCCTAACCGGATCTCTAACCCTAGCCCTCAACATTACTCTAACCCTAGATCCAATCGGAACCCTAACAGGATCTCTAACCCTAGCCCTCAACATAACCCTAACCTTAGGTCCAATCGGAACCCTAACCGGATATCTATCCCTAGCCCTCAACAGAACCCTAACCCTAGGTCCAATCGGAACCCTAACCGGATCTCTAACCCTCGCCCTCAACATAACCCTAACCCTAGGTCCAATCGGAACCCTAACCGGATCTCTAACCCTCGCCCTCAACATAACCCTAACCCTAGGTCCAATCGGAACCCTAACAGGATCTCTAACCCTCGCCCTCAACATAACCCTAACCCTAGGTCCAATCGGAACCCTAACCGGATCTCTAACCCTCGCACTCAACATAACCCTAACCCTACGTCCAATCGGAACCCTAACCGGATCTCTCACCCTAGCCCTCAACATAACTCTAACCCTAGGTCCAATCGGAACCCTAACCGTAACTCTAACCCTAGCCCTCAACATAACCCTAACCCTAGGTCCAATCGGAACCCTAACCGGATATCTATAACTAGCCCTCAACAGAACCCTAACCCTAGGTCAAATCGGAACCTTAACCGGATCTCTAACCCTAGCCCTCAACATAACCCTAACCCTAGGTCCAATCGGAACCCTATCCGGATATCTATACCTAGCCCTCAACAGAACACTAACCCTAGGTCAAATCGGAACCCTAACCGGATCTCTAACCCTAGCCCTCAACATAACACTAACCCTAGGTCCAATCGGAACCCTAACCGGATATCTATACCTAGCCCTCAACAGAACCCTAACCCTAGGTCAAATCGGAACCCTAACAGGATCTCTACCCCTCTCCCTCAACATAACCCTAACCCTAGGTCCAATCGGAACCCTAACCGGATATCTATCCCTAGCCCTCAACACAACCCTACCCTAGGTCCAATCGGAACCCTAACCGGATCTCTAACCCTAGCCCTCAACATAACCCTAACCCTAGGTCCAATCGGAACCCTAAACGGATATCTAACCCTAGCCCTCAACATAACCCTAACCCTAGGTCCAATCAGAACCCTAACCGGATCTCTAATCCTAGCCCTCAACATAACCCTAACCCTAGATCCAATCGGAACCCTAACCGGATCTCTAAACCTAGCCCTCAACATAACCCTAACCCTAGGTCCAATCGGAACCCTAACCGGATCTCTAACCCTCGCCCTCAACATAACCCTAACCGTAGGTCCAATCGGAACCCTACACGGATCTCTAAGCCTCGCGCTCATCATAACCCTAACCCTACGTCCAATCGGAACCCTAACCGGATCTCTAACCCTAGCCCTCAACATTACTCTAACCCTAGGTCCAATCGGAACCCTAACCGGATCTCTAACCCTAGCCCTCAACATAACCCTAACCCTAGGTCCAATCGGAACCCTAACCGGATATCTATCCCTAGCCCTCAAGAGAACCCTAACCCTAGGTCCAATCGGAACCCTAACCGGATCTCTAACCCTCGCCCTCAACATAACCCTAACCCTAGGTCCAATCGGAACCCTAACCGGATCTCTAACCCTCGCCCTCAACATAACCCTAACCCTAGGTCCAATCGGAACCCTAACAGGATCTCTAACCCTCGCCCTCAACATAACCCTAACCCTAGGTTCAATCGGAACCCTAACCGGATCTCTAACCCTCGCACTCAACATAACCCTAACCCTACGTCCAATCGGAACCCTAACCGCAACTCTAACCCTCGCCCTCAACATAACCCTAACCCTAGGTCCAATCGGAACCCTAACAGGATCTCTAACCCTCGCCCTGAACATAACCCTAACCCTAGGTCCAATCGGAACCCTAACCGGATCTCTAACCCTAGCCCTCAACATAACCCTAACCCTAGGTCCAATCGGAGCCCTAACCGCAACTCTAACCCTAGCCCTCAACAGAACACTAACCCTAGGTCCAGTTGGAACCCTAACCGGATATCTATACCTAGCCCTCAACAGAACCCTAATCCTAGGTCAAATTGGAACCCTAACCGGATCTCTAACCCTAGCCCTCAACATAACCCTAACCCTAGGTCCAATCGGAACCCTAACCGGATCTCTAATCCTAGCCCTCAACATAACCCTAACCCTAGGTCCAATCGGATCCCTAACCGGATCTCTAACCCTAGCCCTCAACATAACCCTAACCCTAGGTTCAATCGGAACCCTAACCGGATCTCTAACCCTAGCACTCAACATAACCCTAACCCTAGGTCCAATCGAAACCCTTACAGGATCTCTAACCCTAGCCATCAACATAACCCTATCCCTAGGTCCAATCGGAAGCCTAACCGGATCTCTAACCCTAGCACTCAACATAACCCTAACCCTAGGTGCAATCGAAACCCTTACAGGATCTCTAACCCTAGCCATCAACATAACCCTAACCCTAGGTCCAATCGGAAGCCTAACCGGATCTCTAACCCTAGCACTCAACATAACCCTAACCCTAGGTCCAATCGGAACCCTAACCGGATCTCTAACCCTAGCCTTCAACATAACTCTAACCGTAGGGTCAATCGGAACCCTAACAGGATCTCTAACCCTAGCCCTCAACATAACCCTAACTCGAGGTCCCACCGGAACCCTTACCAGATCTCTAACCCTAGCGCTCAACATAACTCTAACCCTAGGTCCAAACGGAACCCTAACCGGATCTCTAACCCTCGCTCTCAACATAACCCTAACCCTAGGTCCAATCTGAACCCTAACCGGATCTCTAAACTTAGCCCTCAACATAACCCTAACCCTAGGTCCAATCGGAAACCTAACCGGATCTCTAACCCTAGCACTCAACATAACCCTATCCCTAGGTCCATTCGAAACCCTTACAGGATCTCTAACCATAGCCATCAACATAACCCTAACCCTAGGTCCAATCGGAAGCCTAACCGGATCTCTAACCCTAGTACTCAACATAACCCTAACCCTAGGTCCAATCGAAACCCTTACAGGATCTCTAACCCTAGCCATCAACATAACCCTAACCCTAGGTCCAATCGGAAGCCTAACCAGATCTCTAACCCTAGCACTCAACGTAACCCTAACCCTAGGTCCAATCGGAACCCTAACCGGATCTCTAACCCTAGCCCTCAACATAACCCTAACCCTAGGGTCAGTAGGAACCCTAACAGGATCTCTAACCCTAGCTCTCAACATAACCCTAACTCGAGGTCCCACCGGAACCCTTACCGGATCTCTAACCCTAGCGCTCAACATAAATCTAACCCTAGGTCCAATCTGAACCCTAATCATATCTCTAAACCTAGCCCTCAACATAACCCTTACCCTAGGTCCAATCGGAACCCTAACCGGATCTCTAACCCTCGCCCTCAACATAACCCTAACCCTATGTCCAATCGGAACCCTAACCGGATCTCTAACCCTCGCCCTCAACATAACCCTAACCCTACGTCCAATCGGAACCCTAACCGGATATCTATCCCTAGCCCTCAACAGAACCCTAACCCTAGGTCCAATCGGAACCCTAACCGGATCTCTAACCCTAGCCCTCAACATAACCCTAACCCTAGTTCCAATCGGAACCCTAAACGAATATCTAACCCTAGCCCTCAACAAAACCCTAACCCTAGGTCCAATCGGAACCCTAACAGGATCTCTACCCCTCTCCCTCAACATAACCCTAACCCTAGGTCCAATCGGAACCCTAACCGGATATCTATCCCTAGCCCTCAACAGAACCCTACCCTAGGTCCAATCGGAACCCTACACGGATCTCTAAGCCTCGCGCTCATCATAACCCTAACCCTACGTCCAATCGGAACCCTAACCGGATCTCTAACCCTAGCCCTCAACATTACTCTAACCCTAGGTCCAATCGGAACCCTAACCGGATCTCTAACCCTAGCCCTCAACATAACCCTAACCCTAGGTCCAATCGGAACCCTAACCGGATATCTATCCCTAGCCCTCAAGAGAACCCTAACCCTAGGTCCAATCGGAACCCTAACCGGATCTCTAACCCTCGCCCTCAACATAACCCTAACCCTAGGTCCAATCGGAACCCTAACCGGATCTCTAACCCTCGCCCTCAACATAACCCTAACCCTAGGTCCAATCGGAACCCTAACAGGATCTCTAACCCTCGCCCTCAACATAACCCTAACCCTAGGTTCAATCGGAACCCTAACCGGATCTCTAACCCTCGCACTCAACATAACCCTAACCCTACGTCCAATCGGAACCCTAACCGCAACTCTAACCCTCGCCCTCAACATAACCCTAACCCTAGGTCCAATCGGAACCCTAACAGGATCTCTAACCCTCGCCCTGAACATAACCCTAACCCTAGGTCCAATCGGAACCCTAACCGGATCTCTAACCCTAGCCCTCAACATAACCCTAACCCTAGGTCCAACCGGAGCCCTAACCGCAACTCTAACCCTAGCCCTCAACAGAACACTAACCCTAGGTCCAGTCGGAACCCTAACCGGATATCTATACCTAGCCCTCAACAGAACCCTAATCCTAGGTCAAATCGGAACCCTAACCGGATCTCTAACCCTAGCCCTCAACATAACCCTAACACTAGGTCCAATCGGAACCCTAACCGGATCTCTAATCCTAGCCCTCAACATAACCCTAACCCTAGGTCCAATCGGATCCCTAACCGGATCTCTAACCCTAGCCCTCAACATAACCCTAACCCTAGGTTCAATCGGAACCCTAACCGGATCTCTAACCCTAGCACTCAACATAACCCTAACCCTAGGTCCAATCGAAACCCTTACAGGATCTCTAACCCTAGCCATCAACATAACCCTATCCCTAGGTCCAATCGGAAGCCTAACCGGATCTCTAACCCTAGCACTCAACATAACCCTAACCCTAGGTCCAATCGAAACCCTTACAGGATCTCTAACCCTAGCCATCAACATAACCCTAACCCTAGGTCCAATCGGAAGCCTAACCGGATCTCTAACCCTAGCACTCAACATAACCCTAACCCTAGGTCCAATCGGAACCCTAACCGGATCTCTAACCCTAGCCTTCAACATAACTCTAACCGTAGGGTCAATCGGAACCCTAACAGGATCTCTAACCCTAGCCCTCAACATAACCCTAACTCGAGGTCCCACCGGAACCCTTACCAGATCTCTAACCCTAGCGCTCAACATAACTCTAACCCTAGGTCCAAATGGAACCCTAACCGGATCTCTAACCCTCGCTCTCAACATAACCCTAACCCTAGGTCCAATCTGAACCCTAACCGGATCTCTAAACTTAGCCCTCAACATAACCCTAACCCTAGGTCCAATCGGAACCCTAACCGGATCTCTAACCCTCGCCCTCAAAATAACCCTAACCCTAGGTCCAATCGGAACCCTAACCGGATTTCTAACCCTAGCCCTCAACATAACCCTAACCCTAGATCCAATCTGAACCCTAACCGGATCTCTAACCTTAGCCCTCAACATAACCCTAACCCTAGGTTCAATCGGAACCCTAACCGGATCTCTAACCCTCGCCCTCAACATAACCCTAACCCTAGGTCCAATCGGAACCCTAACAGGATCTCTAACCCTAGCCCTCAACATAACCCTAACGCTAGGTCCAATCGGAAGCCTAACCGGATATCTATCCCTAGCCCTCAACAGAACCCTAACCCTAGATCCAATCGGAACCCTAACCGGATCTCTAACCCTAGCCCTCAACATAACCCTAACCCTAGGTCCAATCGGAACCCTAAACGAATATCTAACCCTAGCCCACAACATAAACCTAACCCAAAGTCCAATCGGATCCCTAACAGGATCTCTACCCCTCTCCCTCAACATAACCCTAACCCTAGGTCCAATCGGAACCCTAACCGGATCTCTAACCCTCTCCCTCAACATAACCCTAACCCTACCTCCAATCGGAACCCTAACCGGATCTCTAACCCTAGCCCTCAACATTACTCTAACTCTAGGTCCAATCGGAACCCTAACCGGATCTCTAACCCTAGCCCTCAACATAACCCTAACCCTAGGTCCAATCGGAACCCTAACCGGATATCTATCCCTAGCCCTCAACAGAACCCTAACCCTAGGTCCAATAGGAACCCTAACCGGATCTCTAACCCTAGCCCTCAACATAACCCTAACCCTAGGTCCAATCGGAACCCTAAACGAATATCTAACCCTCGCCCACAGCATAACCCTAACCCAAGGTCCAATCGGCACTCTAACCGGATCTCTAACCCTCGCCCTCAACATAACCCTAACCCTAGGGTCAATAGGAACCCTAACCGGATCTCTAACCCTAGCCCTCAACATAACCCTAACTCGAGGTCCAATCGGAACCCTAACCGGATCTCTAACCCTAGCTCTCAACATAACCCTAACCCTAGGTACAATCGGAACCCTAACCGGATCTCTAAACCTAGCCGTCAACATATTAATAACATTAGTTCCAATCGGAACCCTAAACGGATATCTAACCCTTACCCTCAACATAACCCTAACCCTAGTCCCAATCAGAACCCTAACCGGATCTCTACCCCGAGCTCTCCACATAACCCTCACCCTAGGTCCAATCGGAACCCTAACCGGATCACTGACCCTAGCCCTCAACATAACCCTAACCCTAGGTCCAATCGGAACCCTATACGGATATCTAACCCTAGCCCTCAACATAACCCTAACCCTAGGTCCAATCTGAACCCTAACCGGATCTCTAACCATAGCCCTCAACATAACCCTAAACCTAGGTCCAATCGGAACACTAACCGGATCTCTAACCCTAACTCTCAACATAACCCTAACCCTAGGTTCAATCGGAACCCTAACCGGATCTCTAACCCTAGCCCTCAACATAACCCTAACCCTAGGTCCAATCGGAACCCTAACCGGATCTCTAATCCTAGCCCTCAACATAACCTTAACCCTAGGTCCAATCGGATCCCTAACCGGATCTCTAACCCTAGCCCTCAACATAACCCTAACCCTAGGTTCAATCGGAACCCTAACCGGATCTCTAACCCTAGCACTCAACATAACCCTAACCCTAGGTCCAATCGAAACCCTTACAGGATCTCTAACCCTAGCCATCAACATAACCCTAACCCTAGGTCCAATCGGAAGCCTAACCGGATCTCTAACCCTAGCACTCAACATAACCCTAACCCTAGGTCCAATCGGAACTCTAACCGGATCTCTAACCCTAGCCCTCAACATAACCCTAACCCTAGGGTCAGTCGGAACCCTAACAGGATCTCTAACCCTAGCCCTCAACATAACCCTAACTCGAGGTCCCACCGGAACCCTTACCGGATCTCTAACCCTAGCGCTCAACATAAATCTAACCCTAGGTCCAATCTGAACCCTAATCGGATCTCTAAACCTAGCCCTCAACATAACCCTAACCCTAGGTCCAATCGGAACCCTAACCGGATCTCTAACCCTCGCCCTCAACATAACCCTAACCCTAGGTCCAATCGGAACACTAACCGGATCTCTAACCCTCGCCCTCAACATAACCCTAACCCTACCTCCAATCGGAACCCTAACCGGATCTCTAACCCTAGCCCTCAACATTACTCTAACCCTAGGTCCAATCAAAACCCTAACCGGATCTCTAACCCTAGCCCTCAACATAACCCTAACCCTAGGTCCAATCGGAACCCTAACCGGATATCTATCCCTAGCCCTCAACAGAACCCTAACCCTAGGTCCAATCGGAACCCTAACCGGATCTCTAAACCTAGCCCTCAACATAACCCTAACCCTAGTTCCAATCGGAACCCTAAACGAATATCGAACCCTAGTCCTCAACATAACCCTAACCCTAGGTCCAATCGGAACCCTAACAGGATCTCTACCCCTCTCCCTCAACATAACCCTAACCCTAGGTCAAATCGGAACCCTAACCGGATATCTATCCCTAGCCCTCAACAGAACCCTACCTTAGGTCCAATCGGAACTCTAAACGCATCTCTAACCCTAGCCCTCAACATAACCCTAACCCTAGGTCCAATCGGAACCCTTACCGGATCTCTAACCCTAGCGCTCAACATAACTCTAACCCTAGGTCCAAACGGAACCCTAACCGGATCTCTAACCCTCGCTCTCAACATAACCCTAACCCTAGGTCCAATCTGAACCCTAACCGGATCTCTAACCTTAGCCCTCAACAAAACCCTAACCCTAGGTCCAATCGGAACCCTAACCGGATATCTAACCCTAGCCCTCAAGATAACCCTAACCCTAGGTCCAATCGGAACCCAAACCGGATCTCTAACCCTCGCCCTCAACATAACCCTAACCCTACGTCCAATCGGAACCCTAACCGGATCTCTAACCCTCGCCCTCAAAATAACCCTAACCCTAGGTCCAATCGGAACACTAACCGGATTTCTAACCCTAGCCCTCAACATAACCCTAACCCTAGATCCAATCGGAACCCTAACCGGATCTCTAACCTTAGCCCTCAACATAACCCTAACCCTAGGTTCAATCGGAACCCTAACCGGATCTCTAACCCTCGCCCTCAACATAACCCTAACCCTAGGTCCAATCGGAACCCTAACAGGATCTCTAACCCTAGCCCTCAACATAACCCTAACGCTAGGTCCAATCGGAAGCCTAACCGGATATCTATCCCTAGCCCTCAACAGAACCCTAACCCTAGATCCAATCGGAACCCTAACCGGATCTCTAACCCTAGCCCTCAACATAACCCTAACCCTAGGTCCAATCGGAACCCTAAACGAATATCTAACCCTATCCCACAACATAAACCTAACCCAAAGTCCAATCGGAACCCTAACAGGATCTCTACCCCTCTCCCTCAGCATAACCCTAACCCTAGGTCCAATCGGAACCCTAACCGGATCTCTAACCCTCTCCCTCAACATAACCCTAACCCTACCTCCAATCGGAACCCTAACCGGATCTCTAACCCTAGCCCTCAACATTACTCTAACTCTAGGTCCAATCGGAACCCTAACCGGATCTCTAAACCTAGCCCTCAACATAACCCTAACCCTAGGTCCAATAGGAACCCTAACCGGATATCTATCCCTAGCCCTCAACAGAACCCTAACCCTAGGTCCAATCGGAACCCTAACCGGATCTCTAACCCTAGCCCTCAACATAACCCTAACCCTAGTTCCAATCGGAACCCTAAACGAATATCTAACCCTAGTCCTCAACATAACCCTAACCCTAGGTCCAATCGGAACCCTAAACGAATATCTAACCCTAGTCCTCAACATAACCCTAACCCTAAGTCCAATCGGAACCCTAACAGGATCTCTACCCCTCTCCCTCAACATAACCCTAACCCTAGGTCCAATCGGAACCCTAACCGGATATCTATCCCTAGCCCTCAACAGAACCCTACCTTAGGTCCAATCGGAACCCTAACCGCATCTCTAACCCTGGCCCTCAACGTAACCCTAACCCTAGGTCCAATCGGAACCCTAACCGGATCTCTAACCCTCGCCCTCAACATAACCCTAACCCTAGGTCCAATCGGAACCCTACACGGATCTCTAAGCCTCGCGCTCATCATAACCCTAACCCTACGTCCAATCGGAACCCTAACCGGATCTCTAACCCTAGCCCTCAACATTACTCTAACCCTAGGTCCAATCGGAACCCTAACCGGATCTCTAACCCTAGCCCTCAACATAACCCTAACCCTAGGTCCAATCGGAACCCTAACCGGATATCTATCCCTAGCCCTCAAGAGAACCCTAACCCTAGGTCCAATCGGAACCCTAACCGGATCTCTAACCCTAGCACTCAACATAACCCTAACCCTAGGTCCAATCGAAACCCTTACAGGATCTGTAACCCTAGCCATCAACATAACCCTAACCCTAGGTCCAATCGGAAGCCTAACCGGATCTCTAACCCTAGCACTCAACATAACCCTAACCCTAGGTCCAATCGGAACCCTAACCGGATCTCTACCCCTAGCCCTCAACATAACCCTAACCCTAGGGTCAGTCGGAACCCTAACAGGATCTCTAACCCTAGCCCTCAACATAACCCTAACTCGAGGTCCCACCGGAACCCTTACCGGATCTCTAACCCTAGCGCTCAACATAAATCTAACCCTAGGTCCAATCTGAACCCTAATCGGATCTCTAACCCTCGCCCTCAACATAACCCTAACCCTACGTCCAATCGGAACCCTAACCGGATCTCTAACCCTAGCCCTCAACATTACTCTAACCATAGGTCCAATCGGAACCCTAACCGGATCTCTAACCCTAGCCCTCAACATAACCCTAACCCTAGGTCCAATCGGAACCCTAACCGGATATCTATCCCTAGCCCTCAACAGAACCCTAACCCTAGGTCCAATCGGAACCCTAACCGTATCTCTAACCCTAGCCCTCAACATAACCCTAACCCTAGTTCCAATCGGAACCCTAAACGAATATCTAACCCTAGTCCTCAACATAACCCTAACCCTAGGTCCAATCGGAACCCTAACAGGATCTCTACCCCTCTCCCTCAACATAACCCTAACCCTAGGTCCAATCGGAACCCTAACCGGATATCTATCCCTAGCCCTCAACAGAACCCTACCTTAGGTCCAATCGGAACCCTAACCGCATCTCTAACCCTAGCCCTCAACATAACCCTAACCCTAGGTCCAATCGGAACCCTAACCGGATCTCTAACCCTCGCCCTCAACATAACCCTAACCCTAGGTCCAATCGGAACCCTACACGGATCTCTAAGCCTCGCGCTCATCATAACCCTAACCCTACGTCCAATCGGAACCCTAACCGGATCTCTAACCCTAGCCCTCAACATTACTCTAACCCTAGGTCCAATCGGAACCCTAACCGGATCTCTAACCCTAGCCCTCAACATAACCCTAACCCTAGGTCCAATCGGAACCCTAACCGGATATCTATCCCTAGCCCTCAAGAGAACCCTAACCCTAGGTCCAATCGGAACCCTAACCGGATCTCTAACCCTAGCACTCAACATAACCCTAACCCTAGGTCCAATCGAAACCCTTACAGGATCTGTAACCCTAGCCATCAACATAACCCTAACCCTAGGTCCAATCGGAAGCCTAACCGGATCTCTAACCCTAGCACTCAACATAACCCTAACCCTAGGTCCAATCGGAACCCTAACCGGATCTCTACCCCTAGCCCTCAACATAACCCTAACCCTAGGGTCAGTCGGAACCCTAACAGGATCTCTAACCCTAGCCCTCAACATAACCCTAACTCGAGGTCCCACCGGAACCCTTACCGGATCTCTAACCCTAGCGCTCAACATAAATCTAACCCTAGGTCCAATCTGAACCCTAATCGGATCTCTAACCCTCGCCCTCAACATAACCCTAACCCTACGTCCAATCGGAACCCTAACCGGATCTCTAACCCTAGCCCTCAACATTACTCTAACCATAGGTCCAATCGGAACCCTAACCGGATCTCTAACCCTAGCCCTCAACATAACCCTATCCCTAGGTCCAATCGGAACCCTAACCGGATATCTATCCCTAGCCCTCAACAGAACCCTAACCCTAGGTCCAATCGGAACCCTAACCGTATCTCTAACCCTAGCCCTCAACATAACCCTAACCCTAGTTCCAATCGGAACCCTAAACGAATATCTAACCCTAGTCCTCAACATAACCCTAACCCTAGGTCCAATCGGAACCCTAACAGGATCTCTACCCCTCTCCCTCAACATAACCCTAACCCTATGTCCAATCGGAACCCTAACCGGATATCTATCCCTAGCCCTCAACAGAACCCTACCTTAGGTCCAATCGGAACCCTAACCGGATCTCTAACCCTAGCCCTCAACATAACCCTAACCCTAGGTCCAATCGGAACCCTAACCGGATATCTATCCCTAGCCCTCAACAGAACCCTACCTTAGGTCCAATCGGAACCCTAACCGGATCTCTAACCCTAGCACTCAACATAACCCTAACCCTAGGTCCAATCGGAACCCTAACCGGATCTCTAACCCTCGCCCTCAACATAACCCTAACCCTAGGTCCAATCGGAACCCTAAGAGGATCTCTAACCCTCGCCCTCAACATAACCCTAACCCTAGGTCCAATCGGAACCCTAACCGGATCTCTAACCCTCGCACTCAACATAACCCTAACCCTACGTCCAATCGGAACCCTAACCGCAACTCTAACCCTCGCCCTCAACATAACCCTAACCATAGGTCCAATCGGAACCCTAACCGGATCTCTAACCCTAGCCCTCAACATAACCCTAACCCTAGGTCCAATCGGAACCCTAACCGGATCTCTAACCCTAGCCCTCAACATAACCCTAACCCTAGGTCCAAACGGAGCCCTAACCGCAACTCTAACCCTAGCCCTCAACAGAACACTAACCCTAGGTCCAGTCGGAACCCTAACGGGATATCTATACCTAGCCCTCAACAGAACCCTAATCCTAGGTCAAATCGGAACCCTAACCGGATCTCTAACCCTAGCCCTCAACATAACCCTAACCCTAGGTCCAATCGGAACCCTAACCGGATCTCTAATCCTAGCCCTCAACATAACCCTAACCCTAGGTCCAATCGGATCCCTAACCGGATCTCTAACCCTAGCCCTCAACATAACCCTAACCCTAGGTTCAATCGGAACCCTAACCGGATCTCTAACCCTAGCACTCAACATAACCCTAACCCTAGGTCCAATCGAAACCCTTACAGGATCTCTAACCCTAGCCATCAACATAACCCTATCCCTAGGTCCAATCGGAAGCCTAACCGGATCTCTAACCCTAGCACTCAACATAACCCTAACCCTAGGTCCAATCGAAACCCTTACAGGATCTCTAACCCTAGCCATCAACATGACCCTAACCCTAGGTCCAATCGGAAGCCTAACCGGATCTCTAACCCTAGCACTGAACATAACCCTAACCCTAGGTGCAATCGGAACCCTAACCGGATCTCTAACCCTAGCCTTCAACATAACTCTAACCGTAGGGTCAATCGGAACCCTAACAGGATCTCTAACCCTAGCCCTCAACATAACCCTAACTCGAGGTCCCACCGGAACCCTTACCGGATCTCTAACCCTAGCGCTCAACATAACTCTAACCCTAGGTCCAAACGGAACCCTAACCGGATCTCTAACCCTCGCTCTCAACATAACCCTAACCCTAGGTCCAATCTGAACCCTAACCGGATCTCTAACCTTAGCCCTCAACAAAACCCTAACCCTAGGTCCAATCGGAACCCTAACCGGATATCTAACCCTAGCCCTCAAGATAACCCTAACCCTAGGTCCAATCGGAACCCAAACCGGATCTCTAACCCTCGCCCTCAACATAACCCTAACCCTACGTCCAATCGGAACCCTAACCGGATCTCTAACCCTCGCCCTCAAAATAACCCTAACCCTAGGTCCAATCGGAACCCTAACCGGATTTCTAACCCTAGCCCTCAACATAACCCTAACCCTAGATCCAATCGGAACCCTAACCGGATCTCTAACCTTAGCCCTCAACATAACCCTAACCCTAGGTTCAATCGGAACCCTAACCGGATCTCTAACCCTCGCCCTCAACATAACCCTAACCCTAGGTCCAATCGGAACCCTAACAGGATCTCTAACCCTAGCCCTCAACATAACCCTAACGCTAGGTCCAATCGGAAGCCTAACCGGATATCTATCCCTAGCCCTCAACAGAACCCTAACCCTAGATCCAATCGGAACCCTAACCGGATCTCTAACCCTAGCCCTCAACATAACCCTCACCCTAGGTCCAATCGGAACCCTAAACGAATATCTAACCCTATCCCACAACATAAACCTAACCCAAAGTCCAATCGGAACCCTAACAGGATCTCTACCCCTCTCCCTCAGCATAACCCTAACCCTAGGTCCAATCGGAACCCTAACCGGATCTCTAACCCTCTCCCTCAACATAACCCTAACCCTACCTCCAATCGGAACCCTAACCGGATCTCTAACCCTAGCCCTCAACATTACTCTAACTCTAGGTCCAATCGGAACCCTAACCGGATCTCTAACCCTAGCCCTCAACATAACCCTAGCCCTAGGTCCAATAGGAACCCTAACCGGATATCTATCCCTAGCCCTCAACAGAACCCTAACCCTAGGTCCAATCGGAACCCTAACCGGATCTCTAACCCTAGCCCTCAACATAACCCTAACCCTAGTTCCAATCGGAACCCTAAACGAATATCTAACCCTAGTCCTCAACATAACCCTAACCCTAGGTCCAATCGGAACCCTAACAGGATCTCTACCCCTCTCCCTCAACATAACCCTAACCCTAGGTCCAATCGGAACCCTAACCGGATATCTATCCCTAGCCCTCAACAGAACCCTACCTTAGGTCCAATCGGAACCCTAACCGGATCTCTAACCCTAGCCCTCAACATAACCCTAACCCTAGGTCCAATCGGAACCCTAACCGGATCTCTAACCCTCGCCCTCAACATAACCCTAACCCTAGGTCCAATCGGAACCCTACACGGATCTCTAAGCCTCGCGCTCATCATAACCCTAACCCTACGTCCAATCGGAACCCTAACCGGATCTCTAACCCTAGCCCTCAACATTACTCTAACCCTAGGTCCAATCGGAACCCTAACCGGATCTCTAACCCTAGCCCTCAACATAACCCTAACCCTAGGTCCAATCGGAACCCTAACCGGATATCTATCCCTAGCCCTCAAGAGAACCCTAACCCTAGGTCCAATCGGAACCCTAACCGGATCTCTAACCCTAGCACTCAACATAACCCTAACCCTAGGTCCAATCGAAACCCTTACAGGATCTGTAACCCTAGCCATCAACATAACCCTAACCCTAGGTCCAATCGGAAGCCTAACCGGATCTCTAACCCTAGCACTCAACATAACCCTAACCCTAGGTCCAATCGGAACCCTAACCGGATCTCTAACCCTAGCCCTCAACATAACCCTAACCCTAGGGTCAGTCGGAACCCTAACAGGATCTCTAACCCTAGCCCTCAACATAACCCTAACTCGAGGTCCCACCGGAACCCTTACCGGATCTCTAACCCTAGCGCTCAACATAAATCTAACCCTAGGTCCAATCTGAACCCTAATCGGATCTCTAACCCTCGCCCTCAACATAACCCTAACCCTACGTCCAATCGGAACCCTAACCGGATCTCTAACCCTAGCCCTCAACATTACTCTAACCATAGGTCCAATCGGAACCCTAACCGGATCTCTAACCCTAGCCCTCAACATAACCCTAACCCTAGGTCCAATCGGAACCCTAACCGGATATCTATCCCTAGCCCTCAACAGAACCCTAACCCTAGGTCCAATCGGAACCCTAACCGTATCTCTAACCCTAGCCCTCAACATAACCCTAACCCTAGTTCCAATCGGAACCCTAAACGAATATCTAACCCTAGTCCTCAACATAACCCTAACCCTAGGTCCAATCGGAACCCTAACAGGATCTCTACCCCTCTCCCTCAACATAACCCTAACCCTAGGTCCAATCGGAACCCTAACCGGATATCTATCCCTAGCCCTCAACAGAACCCTACCTTAGGTCCAATCGGAACCCTAACCGCATCTCTAACCCTAGCCCTCAACATAACCCTAACCCTAGGTCCAATCGGAACTCTAACCGGATCTCTAACCCTCGCCCTCAACATAACCCTAACCCTAGGTCCAATCGGAAACCTACACGGATCTCTAAGCCTCGCGCTCATCATAACCCTAACCCTACGTCCAATCGGAACCCTAACCGGATCTCTAACCCTAGCCCTCAACATTACTCTAACCCTAGGTCCAATCGGAACCCTAACCGGATCTCTAACCCTAGCCCTCAACATAACCCTAACCCTAGGTCCAATCGGAACCCTAACCGGATATCTATCCCTAGCCCTCAAAGAACCCTAACCCTAGGTCCAATCGGAACCCTAACCGGATCTCTAACCCTCGCCCTCAACATAACCCTAACCCTAGGTCCAATCGGAACCCTAACCGGATCTCTAACCCTCGCCCTCAACATAACCCTAACCCTAGGTCCAATCGGAACCCTAACAGGATCTCTAACCCTCGCCCTCAACATAACCCTAACCCTAGGTCCAATCGGAACCCTAACCGGATCTCTAACCCTCGCACTCAACATAACCCTAACCCTACGTCCAATCGGAACCCTAACCGCAACTCTAACCCTCGCCCTCAACATAACCCTAACCCTAGGTCCAATCGGAACCCTAACAGGATCTCTAACCCTCGCCCTCAACATAACCCTAACCCTAGGTCCAATCGGAACCCTAACCGGATCTCTAACCCTCGCCCTCAACATAACCCTAACCCTAGGTCCAATCGGAGCCCTAACCGCAACTCTAACCCTAGCCCTCAACAGAACACTAACCCTAGGTCCAGTCGGAACCCTAACGGGATATCTATACCTAGCCCTCAACAGAACCCTAATCCTAGGTCAAATCGGAACCCTAACCGGATCTCTAACCCTAGCCCTCAACATAACCCTAACACTAGGTCCAATCGGAACCCTAACCGGATCTCTAATCCTAGCCCTCAACATAACCCTAACCCTAGGTCCAATCGGATCCCTAACCGGATCTCTAACCCTAGCCCTCAACATAACCCTAACCCTAGGTTCAATCGGAACCCTAACCGGATCTCTAACCCTAGCACTCAACATAACCCTAACCCTAGGTCCAATCGAAACCCTTACAGGATCTCTAACCCTAGCCATCAACATAACCCTATCCCTAGGTCCAATCGGAAGCCTAACCGGATCTCTAACCCTAGCACTCAACATAACCCTAACCCTAGGTCCAATCGAAACCCTTACAGGATCTCTAACCCTAGCCATCAACATGACCCTAACCCTAGGTCCAATCGGAAGCCTAACCGGATCTCTAACCCTAGCACTCAACATAACCCTAACCCTAGGTCCAATCGGAACCCTAACAGGATCTCTAAACCTAGCCTTCAACATAACTCTAACCGTAGGGTCAATCGGAACCCTAACAGGATCTCTAACCCTAGCCCTCAACATAACCCTAACTCGAGGTCCCACCGGAACCCTTACCGGATCTCTAACCCTAGCGCTCAACATAACTCTAACCCTAGGTCCAAACGGAACCCTAACCGGATCTCTAACCCTCGCTCTCAACATAACCCTAACCCTAGGTCCAATCTGAACCCTAACCGGATCTCTAACCTTAGCCCTCAACAAAACCCTAACCCTAGGTCCAATCGGAACCCTAACCGGATATCTAACCCTAGCCCTCAAGATAACCCTAACCCTAGGTCCAATCGGAACCCAAACCGGATCTCTAACCCTCGCCCTCAACATAACCCTAACCCTACGTCCAATCGGAACCCTAACCGGATCTCTAACCCTCGCCCTCAAAATAACCCTAACCCTAGGTCCAATCGGAACCCTAACCGGATTTCTAACCCTAGCCCTCAACATAACCCTAACCCTAGATCCAATCGGAACCCTAACCGGATCTCTAACCTTAGCCCTCAACATAACCCTAACCCTAGGTTCAATCGGAACCCTAACCGGATCTCTAACCCTCGCCCTCAACATAACCCTAACCCTAGGTCCAATCGGAACCCTAACAGGATCTCTAACCCTAGCCCTCAACATAACCCTAACGCTAGGTCCAATCGGAAGCCTAACCGGATATCTATCCCTAGCCCTCAACAGAACCCTAACCCTAGATCCAATCGGAACCCTAACCGGATCTCTAACCCTAGCCCTCAACATAACCCTCACCCTAGGTCCAATCGGAACCCTAAACGAATATCTAACCCTATCCCACAACATAAACCTAACCCAAAGTCCAATCGGAACCCTAACAGGATCTCTACCCCTCTCCCTCAGCATAACCCTAACCCTAGGTCCAATCGGAACCCTAACCGGATCTCTAACCCTCTCCCTCAACATAACCCTAACCCTACCTCCAATCGGAACCCTAACCGGATCTCTAACCCTAGCCCTCAACATTACTCTAACTCTAGGTCCAATCGGAACCCTAACCGGATCTCTAACCCTAGCCCTCAACATAACCCTAGCCCTAGGTCCAATAGGAACCCTAACCGGATATCTATCCCTAGCCCTCAACAGAACCCTAACCCTAGGTCCAATCGGAACCCTAACCGGATCTCTAACCCTAGCCCTCAACATAACCCTAACCCTAGTTCCAATCGGAACCCTAAACGAATATCTAACCCTAGTCCTCAACATAACCCTAACCCTAGGTCCAATCGGAACCCTAACAGGATCTCAACCCCTCTCCCTCAACATAACCCTAACCCTAGGTCCAATCGGAACCCTAACCGGATATCTATCCCTAGCCCTCAACAGAACCCTACCTTAGGTCCAATCGGAACCCTAACCGGATCTCTAACCCTAGCCCTCAACATAACCCTAACCCTAGGTCCAATCGGAACCCTAACCGGATCTCTAACCCTCGCCCTCAACATAACCCTAACCCTAGGTCCAATCGGAACCCTACACGGATCTCTAAGCCTCGCGCTCATCATAACCCTAACCCTACGTCCAATCGGAACCCTAACCGGATCTCTAACCCTAGCCCTCAACATTACTCTAACCCTAGGTCCAATCGGAACCCTAACCGGATCTCTAACCCTAGCCCTCAACATAACCCTAACCCTAGGTCCAATCGGAACCCTAACCGGATATCTATCCCTAGCCCTCAAGAGAACCCTAACCCTAGGTCCAATCGGAACCCTAACCGGATCTCTAACCCTAGCACTCAACATAACCCTAACCCTAGGTCCAATCGAAACCCTTACAGGATCTGTAACCCTAGCCATCAACATAACCCTAACCCTAGGTCCAATCGGAAGCCTAACCGGATCTCTAACCCTAGCACTCAACATAACCCTAACCCTAGGTCCAATCGGAACCCTAACCGGATCTCTAACCCTAGCCCTCAACATAACCCTAACCCTAGGGTCAGTCGGAACCCTAACAGGATCTCTAACCCTAGCCCTCAACATAACCCTAACTCGAGGTCCCACCGGAACCCTTACCGGATCTCTAACCCTAGCGCTCAACATAAATCTAACCCTAGGTCCAATCTGAACCCTAATCGGATCTCTAACCCTCGCCCTCAACATAACCCTAACCCTACGTCCAATCGGAACCCTAACCGGATCTCTAACCCTAGCCCTCAACATTACTCTAACCATAGGTCCAATCGGAACCCTAACCGGATCTCTAACCCTAGCCCTCAACATAACCCTAACCCTAGGTCCAATCGGAACCCTAACCGGATATCTATCCCTAGCCCTCAACAGAACCCTAACCCTAGGTCCAATCGGAACCCTAACCGTATCTCTAACCCTAGCCCTCAACATAACCCTAACCCTAGTTCCAATCGGAACCCTAAACGAATATCTAACCCTAGTCCTCAACATAACCCTAACCCTAGGTCCAATCGGAACCCTAACAGGATCTCTACCCCTCTCCCTCAACATAACCCTAACCCTAGGTCCAATCGGAACCCTAACCGGATATCTATCCCTAGCCCTCAACAGAACCCTACCTTAGGTCCAATCGGAACCCTAACCGCATCTCTAACCCTAGCCCTCAACATAACCCTAACCCTAGGTCCAATCGGAACTCTAACCGGATCTCTAACCCTCGCCCTCAACATAACCCTAACCCTAGGTCCAATCGGAAACCTACACGGATCTCTAAGCCTCGCGCTCATCATAACCCTAACCCTACGTCCAATCGGAACCCTAACCGGATCTCTAACCCTAGCCCTCAACATTACTCTAACCCTAGGTCCAATCGGAACCCTAACCGGATCTCTAACCCTAGCCCTCAACATAACCCTAACCCTAGGTCCAATCGGAACCCTAACCGGATATCTATCCCTAGCCCTCAAAGAACCCTAACCCTAGGTCCAATCGGAACCCTAACCGGATCTCTAACCCTCGCCCTCAACATAACCCTAACCCTAGGTCCAATCGGAACCCTAACCGGATCTCTAACCCTCGCCCTCAACATAACCCTAACCCTAGGTCCAATCGGAACCCTAACAGGATCTCTAACCCTCGCCCTCAACATAACCCTAACCCTAGGTCCAATCGGAACCCTAACCGGATCTCTAACCCTCGCACTCAACATAACCCTAACCCTACGTCCAATCGGAACCCTAACCGCAACTCTAACCCTCGCCCTCAACATAACCCTAACCCTAGGTCCAATCGGAACCCTAACAGGATCTCTAACCCTCGCCCTCAACATAACCCTAACCCTAGGTCCAATCGGAACCCTAACCGGATCTCTAACCCTCGCCCTCAACATAACCCTAACCCTAGGTCCAATCGGAGCCCTAACCGCAACTCTAACCCTAGCCCTCAACAGAACACTAACCCTAGGTCCAGTCGGAACCCTAACGGGATATCTATACCTAGCCCTCAACAGAACCCTAATCCTAGGTCAAATCGGAACCCTAACCGGATCTCTAACCCTAGCCCTCAACATAACCCTAACCCTAGGTCCAATCGGAACCCTAACCGGATCTCTAATCCTAGCCCTCAACATAACCCTAACCCTAGGTCCAATCGGATCCCTAACCGGATCTCTAACCCTAGCCCTCAACATAACCCTAACCCTAGGTTCAATCGGAACCCTAACCGGATCTCTAACCCTAGCACTCAACATAACCCTAACCCTAGGTCCAATCGAAACCCTTACAGGATCTCTAACCCTAGCCATCAACATAACCCTATCCCTAGGTCCAATCGGAAGCCTAACCGGATCTCTAACCCTAGCACTCAACATAACCCTAACCCTAGGTCCAATCGAAACCCTTACAGGATCTCTAACCCTAGCCATCAACATGACCCTAACCCTAGGTCCAATCGGAAGCCTAACCGGATCTCTAACCCTAGCACTCAACATAACCCTAACCCTAGGTCCAATCGGAACCCGAACAGGATCTCTAACCCTAGCCTTCAACATAACTCTAACCGTACGGTCAATCGGAACCCTAACAGGATCTCTAACCCTAGCCCTCAACATAACCCTAACTCGAGGTCCCACCGGAACCCTTACCGGATCTCTAACCCTAGCGCTCAACATAACTCTAACCCTAGGTCCAAACGAAACCCTAACCGGATCTCTAACCCTCGCTCTCAACATAACCCTAACCCTAGGTCCAATCTGAACCCTAACCGGATCTCTAACCTTAGCCCTCAACATAACCCTAACCCTAGGTCCAATCGGAACCCTAACCGGATATCTAACCCTAGCCCTCAACTAAACCCTAACCCTAGGTCCAATCGGAACCCAAACCGGATCTCTAACCCTCGCCCTCAACATAACCCTAACCCTACGTCCAATCGGAACCCTAACCGGATCTCTAACCCTCGCCCTCAAAATAACCCTAACCCTAGGTCCAATCGGAACCCTAACCGGATTTCTAACCCTAGCCCTCAACATAACCCTAACCCTAGATCCAATCTGAACCCTAACCGGATCTCTAACCTTAGCCCTCAACATAACCCTAACCCTAGGTTCAATCGGAACCCTAACCGGATCTCTAACCCTCGCCCTCAACATAACCCTAACCCTAGGTCCAATCGGAACCCTAACAGGATCTCTAACCCTAGCCCTCAACATAACCCTAACGCTAGGTCCAATCGGAAGCCTAACCGGATATCTATCCCTAGCCCTCAACAGAACCCTAACCCTAGATCCAATCGGAACCCTAACCGGATCTCTAACCCTAGCCCTCAACATAACCCTAACCCTAGGTCCAATCGGAACCCTAAACGAATATCTAACCCTATCCCACAACATAAACCTAACCCAAAGTCCAATCGGAACCCTAACAGGATCTCTACCCCTCTCCCTCAGCATAACCCTAACCCTAGGTCCAATCGGAACCCTAACCGGATCTCTAACCCTCTCCCTCAACATAACCCTAACCCTACCTCCAATCGGAACCCTAACCGGATCTCTAACCCTAGCCCTCAACATTACTCTAACTCTAGGTCCAATCGGAACCCTAACCGGATCTCTAACCCTAGCCCTCAACATAACCCTAACCCCAGGTCCAATAGGAACCCTAACCGGATATCTATCCCTAGCCCTCAACAGAACCCTAACCCTAGGTCCAATCGGAACCCTAACCGGATCTCTAACCCTAGCCCTCAACATAACCCTAACCCTAGTTCCAATCGGAACCCTAAACGAATATCTAACCCTAGTCCTCAACATAACCCTAACCCTAGGTCCAATCGGAACCCTAACCGGATCTCTACCCCTCTCCCTCAACATAACCCTAACCCTAGGTCCAATCGGAACCCTAACCGGATATCTATCCCTAGCCCTCAACAGAACCCTACCTTAGGTCCAATCGGAACCCTAACCGCATCTCTAACCCTAGCCCTCAACATAACCCTAACCCTAGGTCCAATCGGAACCCTAACCGGATCTCTAACCCTCGCCCTCAACATAACCCTAACCCTAGGTCCAATCGGAACCCTACACGGATCTCTAAGCCTCGCGCTCATCATAACCCTAACCCTACGTCCTATCGGAACCCTAACCGGATCTCTAACCCTAGCCCTCAACATTACTCTAACCCTAGGTCCAATCGGAACCCTAACCGGATCTCTAACCCTAGCCCTCAACATAACCCTAACCCTAGGTCCAATCGGAACCCTAACCGGATATCTATCCCTAGCCCTCAAGAGAACCCTAACCCTAGGTCCAATCGGAACCCTAACCGGATCTCTAACCCTAGCACTCAACATAACCCTAACCCTAGGTCCAATCGAAACCCTTACAGGATCTGTAACCCTAGCCATCAACATAACCCTAACCCTAGGTCCAATCGGAAGCCTAACCGGATCTCTAACCCTAGCACTCAACATAACCCTAACCCTAGGGTCAGTCGGAACCCTAACAGGATCTCTAACCCTAGCCCTCAACATAACCCTAACTCGAGGTCCCACCGGAACCCTTACCGGATCTCTAACCCTAGCGCTCAACATAAATCTAACCCTAGGTCCAATCTGAACCCTAATCGGATCTCTAACCCTCGCCCTCAACATAACCCTAACCCTACGTCCAATCGGAACCCTAACCGGATCTCTAACCCTAGCCCTCAACATTACTCTAACCATAGGTCCAATCGGAACCCTAACCGGATCTCTAACCCTAGCCCTCAACATAACCCTAACCCTAGGTCCAATCGGAACCCTAACCGGATATCTATCCCTAGCCCTCAACAGAACCCTAACCCTAGGTCCAATCGGAACCCTAACCGTATCTCTAACCCTAGCCCTCAACATAACCCTAACCCTAGTTCCAATCGGAACCCTAAACGAATATCTAACCCTAGTCCTCAACATAACCCTAACCCTAGGTCCAATCGGAACCCTAACAGGATCTCTACCCCTCTCCCTCAACATAACCCTAACCCTAGGTCCAATCGGAACCCTAACCGGATATCTATCCCTAGCCCTCAACAGAACCCTACCTTAGGTCCAATCGGAACCCTAACCGCATCTCTAACCCTAGCCCTCAACATAACCCTAACCCTAGGTCCAATCGGAACTCTAACCGGATCTCTAACCCTCGCCCTCAACATAACCCTAACCCTAGGTCCAATCGGAAACCTACACGGATCTCTAAGCCTCGCGCTCATCATAACCCTAACCCTACGTCCAATCGGAACCCTAACCGGATCTCTAACCCTAGCCCTCAACATTACTCTAACCCTAGGTCCAATCGGAACCCTAACCGGATCTCTAACCCTAGCCCTCAACATAACCCTAACCCTAGGTCCAATCGGAACCCTAACCGGATATCTATCCCTAGCCCTCAAAGAACCCTAACCCTAGGTCCAATCGGAACCCTAACCGGATCTCTAACCCTCGCCCTCAACATAACCCTAACCCTAGGTCCAATCGGAACCCTAACCGGATCTCTAACCCTCGCCCTCAACATAACCCTAACCCTAGGTCCAATCGGAACCCTAACAGGATCTCTAACCCTCGCCCTCAACATAACCCTAACCCTAGGTCCAATCGGAACCCTAACCGGATCTCTAACCCTCGCACTCAACATAACCCTAACCCTACGTCCAATCGGAACCCTAACCGCAACTCTAACCCTCGCCCTCAACATAACCCTAACCCTAGGTCCAATCGGAACCCTAACAGGATCTCTAACCCTCGCCCTCAACATAACCCTAACCCTAGGTCCAATCGGAACCCTAACCGGATCTCTAACCCTCGCCCTCAACATAACCCTAACCCTAGGTCCAATCGGAGCCCTAACCGCAACTCTAACCCTAGCCCTCAACAGAACACTAACCCTAGGTCCAGTCGGAACCCTAACGGGATATCTATACCTAGCCCTCAACAGAACCCTAATCCTAGGTCAAATCGGAACCCTAACCGGATCTCTAACCCTAGCCCTCAACATAACCCTAACACTAGGTCCAATCGGAACCCTAACCGGATCTCTAATCCTAGCCCTCAACATAACCCTAACCCTAGGTCCAATCGGATCCCTAACCGGATCTCTAACCCTAGCCCTCAACATAACCCTAACCCTAGGTTCAATCGGAACCCTAACCGGATCTCTAACCCTAGCACTCAACATAACCCTAACCCTAGGTCCAATCGAAACCCTTACAGGATCTCTAACCCTAGCCATCAACATAACCCTATCCCTAGGTCCAATCGGAAGCCTAACCGGATCTCTAACCCTAGCACTCAACATAACCCTAACCCTAGGTCCAATCGAAACCCTTACAGGATCTCTAACCCTAGCCATCAACATGACCCTAACCCTAGGTCCAATCGGAAGCCTAACCGGATCTCTAACCCTAGCACTCAACATAACCCTAACCCTAGGTCCAATCGGAACCCTAACAGGATCTCTAACCCTAGCCTTCAACATAACTCTAACCGTAGGGTCAATCGGAACCCTAACAGGATCTCTAACCCTAGCCCTCAACATAACCCTAACTCGAGGTCCCACCGGAACCCTTACCGGATCTCTAACCCTAGCGCTCAACATAACTCTAACCCTAGGTCCAAACGGAACCCTAACCGGATCTCTAACCCTCGCTCTCAACATAACCCTAACCCTAGGTCCAATCTGAACCCTAACCGGATCTCTAACCTTAGCCCTCAACAAAACCCTAACCCTAGGTCCAATCGGAACCCTAACCGGATATCTAACCCTAGCCCTCAAGATAACCCTAACCCTAGGTCCAATCGGAACCCAAACCGGATCTCTAACCCTCGCCCTCAACATAACCCTAACCCTACGTCCAATCGGAACCCTAACCGGATCTCTAACCCTCGCCCTCAAAATAACCCTAACCCTAGGTCCAATCGGAACCCTAACCGGATTTCTAACCCTAGCCCTCAACATAACCCTAACCCTAGATCCAATCGGAACCCTAACCGGATCTCTAACCTTAGCCCTCAACATAACCCTAACCCTAGGTTCAATCGGAACCCTAACCGGATCTCTAACCCTCGCCCTCAACATAACCCTAACCCTAGGTCCAATCGGAACCCTAACAGGATCTCTAACCCTAGCCCTCAACATAACCCTAACGCTAGGTCCAATCGGAAGCCTAACCGGATATCTATCCCTAGCCCTCAACAGAACCCTAACCCTAGATCCAATCGGAACCCTAACCGGATCTCTAACCCTAGCCCTCAACATAACCCTCACCCTAGGTCCAATCGGAACCCTAAACGAATATCTAACCCTATCCCACAACATAAACCTAACCCAAAGTCCAATCGGAACCCTAACAGGATCTCTACCCCTCTCCCTCAGCATAACCCTAACCCTAGGTCCAATCGGAACCCTAACCGGATCTCTAACCCTCTCCCTCAACATAACCCTAACCCTACCTCCAATCGGAACCCTAACCGGATCTCTAACCCTAGCCCTCAACATTACTCTAACTCTAGGTCCAATCGGAACCCTAACCGGATCTCTAACCCTAGCCCTCAACATAACCCTAGCCCTAGGTCCAATAGGAACCCTAACCGGATATCTATCCCTAGCCCTCAACAGAACCCTAACCCTAGGTCCAATCGGAACCCTAACCGGATCTCTAACCCTAGCCCTCAACATAACCCTAACCCTAGTTCCAATCGGAACCCTAAACGAATATCTAACCCTAGTCCTCAACATAACCCTAACCCTAGGTCCAATCGGAACCCTAACAGGATCTCTACCCCTCTCCCTCAACATAACCCTAACCCTAGGTCCAATCGGAACCCTAACCGGATATCTATCCCTAGCCCTCAACAGAACCCTACCTTAGGTCCAATCGGAACCCTAACCGGATCTCTAACCCTAGCCCTCAACATAACCCTAACCCTAGGTCCAATCGGAACCCTAACCGGATCTCTAACCCTCGCCCTCAACATAACCCTAACCCTAGGTCCAATCGGAACCCTACACGGATCTCTAAGCCTCGCGCTCATCATAACCCTAACCCTACGTCCAATCGGAACCCTAACCGGATCTCTAACCCTAGCCCTCAACATTACTCTAACCCTAGGTCCAATCGGAACCCTAACCGGATCTCTAACCCTAGCCCTCAACATAACCCTAACCCTAGGTCCAATCGGAACCCTAACCGGATATCTATCCCTAGCCCTCAAGAGAACCCTAACCCTAGGTCCAATCGGAACCCTAACCGGATCTCTAACCCTAGCACTCAACATAACCCTAACCCTAGGTCCAATCGAAACCCTTACAGGATCTGTAACCCTAGCCATCAACATAACCCTAACCCTAGGTCCAATCGGAAGCCTAACCGGATCTCTAACCCTAGCACTCAACATAACCCTAACCCTAGGTCCAATCGGAACCCTAACCGGATCTCTAACCCTAGCCCTCAACATAACCCTAACCCTAGGGTCAGTCGGAACCCTAACAGGATCTCTAACCCTAGCCCTCAACATAACCCTAACTCGAGGTCCCACCGGAACCCTTACCGGATCTCTAACCCTAGCGCTCAACATAAATCTAACCCTAGGTCCAATCTGAACCCTAATCGGATCTCTAACCCTCGCCCTCAACATAACCCTAACCCTACGTCCAATCGGAACCCTAACCGGATCTCTAACCCTAGCCCTCAACATTACTCTAACCATAGGTCCAATCGGAACCCTAACCGGATCTCTAACCCTAGCCCTCAACATAACCCTAACCCTAGGTCCAATCGGAACCCTAACCGGATATCTATCCCTAGCCCTCAACAGAACCCTAACCCTAGGTCCAATCGGAACCCTAACCGTATCTCTAACCCTAGCCCTCAACATAACCCTAACCCTAGTTCCAATCGGAACCCTAAACGAATATCTAACCCTAGTCCTCAACATAACCCTAACCCTAGGTCCAATCGGAACCCTAACAGGATCTCTACCCCTCTCCCTCAACATAACCCTAACCCTAGGTCCAATCGGAACCCTAACCGGATATCTATCCCTAGCCCTCAACAGAACCCTACCTTAGGTCCAATCGGAACCCTAACCGCATCTCTAACCCTAGCCCTCAACATAACCCTAACCCTAGGTCCAATCGGAACTCTAACCGGATCTCTAACCCTCGCCCTCAACATAACCCTAACCCTAGGTCCAATCGGAAACCTACACGGATCTCTAAGCCTCGCGCTCATCATAACCCTAACCCTACGTCCAATCGGAACCCTAACCGGATCTCTAACCCTAGCCCTCAACATTACTCTAACCCTAGGTCCAATCGGAACCCTAACCGGATCTCTAACCCTAGCCCTCAACATAACCCTAACCCTAGGTCCAATCGGAACCCTAACCGGATATCTATCCCTAGCCCTCAAAGAACCCTAACCCTAGGTCCAATCGGAACCCTAACCGGATCTCTAACCCTCGCCCTCAACATAACCCTAACCCTAGGTCCAATCGGAACCCTAACCGGATCTCTAACCCTCGCCCTCAACATAACCCTAACCCTAGGTCCAATCGGAACCCTAACAGGATCTCTAACCCTCGCCCTCAACATAACCCTAACCCTAGGTCCAATCGGAACCCTAACCGGATCTCTAACCCTCGCACTCAACATAACCCTAACCCTACGTCCAATCGGAACCCTAACCGCAACTCTAACCCTCGCCCTCAACATAACCCTAACCCTAGGTCCAATCGGAACCCTAACAGGATCTCTAACCCTCGCCCTCAACATAACCCTAACCCTAGGTCCAATCGGAACCCTAACCGGATCTCTAACCCTCGCCCTCAACATAACCCTAACCCTAGGTCCAATCGGAGCCCTAACCGCAACTCTAACCCTAGCCCTCAACAGAACACTAACCCTAGGTCCAGTCGGAACCCTAACGGGATATCTATACCTAGCCCTCAACAGAACCCTAATCCTAGGTCAAATCGGAACCCTAACCGGATCTCTAACCCTAGCCCTCAACATAACCCTAACCCTAGGTCCAATCGGAACCCTAACCGGATCTCTAATCCTAGCCCTCAACATAACCCTAACCCTAGGTCCAATCGGATCCCTAACCGGATCTCTAACCCTAGCCCTCAACATAACCCTAACCCTAGGTTCAATCGGAACCCTAACCGGATCTCTAACCCTAGCACTCAACATAACCCTAACCCTAGGTCCAATCGAAACCCTTACAGGATCTCTAACCCTAGCCATCAACATAACCCTATCCCTAGGTCCAATCGGAAGCCTAACCGGATCTCTAACCCTAGCACTCAACATAACCCTAACCCTAGGTCCAATCGAAACCCTTACAGGATCTCTAACCCTAGCCATCAACATGACCCTAACCCTAGGTCCAATCGGAAGCCTAACCGGATCTCTAACCCTAGCACTCAACATAACCCTAACCCTAGGTCCAATCGGAACCCTAACAGGATCTCTAACCCTAGCCTTCAACATAACTCTAACCGTAGGGTCAATCGGAACCCTAACAGGATCTCTAACCCTAGCCCTCAACATAACCCTAACTCGAGGTCCCACCGGAACCCTTACCGGATCTCTAACCCTAGCGCTCAACATAACTCTAACCCTAGGTCCAAACGAAACCCTAACCGGATCTCTAACCCTCGCTCTCAACATAACCCTAACCCTAGGTCCAATCTGAACCCTAACCGGATCTCTAACCTTAGCCCTCAACATAACCCTAACCCTAGGTCCAATCGGAACCCTAACCGGATATCTAACCCTAGCCCTCAACTAAACCCTAACCCTAGGTCCAATCGGAACCCAAACCGGATCTCTAACCCTCGCCCTCAACATAACCCTAACCCTACGTCCAATCGGAAACCTAACCGGATCTCTAACCCTCGCCCTCAAAATAACCCTAACCCTAGGTCCAATCGGAACCCTAACCGGATTTCTAACCCTAGCCCTCAACATAACCCTAACCCTAGATCCAATCTGAACCCTAACCGGATCTCTAACCTTAGCCCTCAACATAACCCTAACCCTAGGTTCAATCGGAACCCTAACCGGATCTCTAACCCTCGCCCTCAACATAACCCTAACCCTAGGTCCAATCGGAACCCTAACAGGATCTCTAACCCTAGCCCTCAACATAACCCTAACGCTAGGTCCAATCGGAAGCCTAACCGGATATCTATCCCTAGCCCTCAACAGAACCCTAACCCTAGATCCAATCGGAACCCTAACCGGATCTCTAACCCTAGCCCTCAACATAACCCTAACCCTAGGTCCAATCGGAACCCTAAACGAATATCTAACCCTATCCCACAACATAAACCTAACCCAAAGTCCAATCGGAACCCTAACAGGATCTCTACCCCTCTCCCTCAGCATAACCCTAACCCTAGGTCCAATCGGAACCCTAACCGGATCTCTAACCCTCTCCCTCAACATAACCCTAACCCTACCTCCAATCGGAACCCTAACCGGATCTCTAACCCTAGCCCTCAACATTACTCTAACTCTAGGATCAATCGGAACCCTAACCGGATCTCTAACCCTAGCCCTCAACATAACCCTAACCCCAGGTCCAATAGGAACCCTAACCGGATATCTATCCCTAGCCCTCAACAGAACCCTAACCCTAGGTCCAATCGGAACCCTAACCGGATCTCTAACCCTAGCCCTCAACATAACCCTAACCCTAGTTCCAATCGGAACCCTAAACGAATATCTAACCCTAGTCCTCAACATAACCCTAACCCTAGGTCCAATCGGAACCCTAACAGGATCTCTACCCCTCTCCCTCAACATAACCCTAACCCTAGGTCCAATCGGAACCCTAACCGGATATCTATCCCTAGCCCTCAACAGAACCCTACCTTAGGTCCAATCGGAACCCTAACCGCATCTCTAACCCTAGCCCTCAACATAACCCTAACCCTAGGTCCAATCGGAACCCTAACCGGATCTCTAACCCTCGCCCTCAACATAACCCTAACCCTAGGTCCAATCGGAACCCTACACGGATCTCTAAGCCTCGCGCTCATCATAACCCTAACCCTACGTCCTATCGGAACCCTAACCGGATCTCTAACCCTAGCCCTCAACATTACTCTAACCCTAGGTCCAATCGGAACCCTAACCGGATCTCTAACCCTAGCCCTCAACATAACCCTAACCCTAGGTCCAATCGGAACCCTAACCGGATATCTATCCCTAGCCCTCAAGAGAACCCTAACCCTAGGTCCAATCGGAACCCTAACCGGATCTCTAACCCTAGCACTCAACATTACCCTAACCCTAGGTCCAATCGAAACCCTTACAGGATCTGTAACCCTAGCCATCAACATAACCCTAACCCTAGGTCCAATCGGAAGCCTAACCGGATCTCTAACCCTAGCACTCAACATAACCCTAACCCTAGGTCCAATCGGAACCCTAACCGGATCTCTAACCCTAGCCCTCAACATAACCCTAACCCTAGGGTCAGTCGGAACCCTAACAGGATCTCTAACCCTAGCCCTCAACATAACCCTAACTCGAGGTCCCACCGGAACCCTTACCGGATCTCTAACCCTAGCGCTCAACATAAATCTAACCCTAGGTCCAATCTGAACCCTAATCGGATCTCTAACCCTCGCCCTCAACATAACCCTAACCCTACGTCCAATCGGAACCCTAACCGGATCTCTAACCCTAGCCCTCAACATTACTCTAACCATAGGTCCAATCGGAACCCTAACCGGATCTCTAACCCTAGCCCTCAACATAACCCTAACCCTAGGTCCAATCGGAACCCTAACCGGATATCTATCCCTAGCCCTCAACAGAACCCTAACCCTAGGTCCAATCGGAACCCTAACCGTATCTCTAACCCTAGCCCTCAACATAACCCTAACCCTAGTTCCAATCGGAACCCTAAACGAATATCTAACCCTAGTCCTCAACATAACCCTAACCCTAGGTCCAATCGGAACCCTAACAGGATCTCTACCCCTCTCCCTCAACATAACCCTAACCCTAGGTCCAATCGGAACCCTAACCGGATATCTATCCCTAGCCCTCAACAGAACCCTACCTTAGGTCCAATCGGAACCCTAACCACATCTCTAACCCTAGCCCTCAACATAACCCTAACCCTAGGTCCAATCGGAACTCTAACCGGATCTCTAACCCTCGCCCTCAACATAACCCTAACCCTAGGTCCAATCGGAAACCTACACGGATCTCTAAGCCTCGCGCTCATCATAACCCTAACCCTACGTCCAATCGGAACCCTAACCGGATCTCTAACCCTCGACCTCAACATAACCCTAACCCTAGGTCCAATCGGAACCCTAACCGGATCTCTAACCCTCGCCCACAACATAACCCTAACCCTAGGTCCAATCGGAACCCTAACAGGATCTCTAACCCTCGCCCTCAACATAACCCTAACCCTAGGTCCAATCGGAACCCTAACCGGATCTCTAACCCTCGCACTCAACATAACCCTAACCCTACGTCCAATCGGAACCCTAACCGCAACTCTAACCCTCGCCCTCAACATAACCCTAACCCTAGGTCCAATCGGAACCCTAACAGGATCTCTAACCCTCGCCCTCAACATAACCCTAACACTAGGTCCAATCGGAACCCTAACCGGATCTCTAACCCTAGCCCTCAACATAACCCTAACCCTAGGTCCAATCGGAGCCCTAACCGCAACTCTAACCCTAGCCCTCAACAGAACACTAACCCTAGGTCCAGTCGGAACCCTAACGGGATATCTATACCTAGCCCTCAACAGAACCCTAATCCTAGGTCAAATCGGAACCCTAACCGGATCTCTAACCCTAGCCCTCAACATAACCCTAACCCTAGGTCCAATCGGAACCCTAACCGGATCTCTAATCCTAGCCCTCAACATAACCCTAACCCTAGGTCCAATCGGATCCCTAACCGGATCTCTAACCCTAGCCCTCAACATAACCCTAACCCTAGGTTCAATCGGAACCCTAACCGGATCTCTAACCCTAGCACTCAACATAACCCTAACCCTAGGTCCAATCGAAACCCTTACAGGATCTCTAACCCTAGCCATCAACATAACCCTATCCCTAGGTCCAATCGGAAGCCTAACCGGATCTCTAACCCTAGCACTCAACATAACCCTAACCCTAGGTCCAATCGAAACCCTTACAGGATCTCTAACCCTAGCCATCAACATGACCCTAACCCTAGGTCCAATCGGAAGCCTAACCGGATCTCTAACCCTAGCACTCAACATAACCCTAACCCTAGGTCCAATCGGAACCCTAACCGGATCTCTAACCCTAGCCTTCAACATAACTCTAACCGTAGGGTCAATCGGAACCCTAACAGGATCTCTAACCCTAGCCCTCAACATAACCCTAACTCGAGGTCCCACCGGAACCCTTACCGGATCTCTAACCCTAGCGCTCAACATAACTCTAACCCTAGGTCCAAACGGAACCCTAACCGGATCTCTAACCCTCGCTCTCAACATAACCCTAACCCTAGGTCCAATCTGAACCCTAACCGGATCTCTAACCTTAGCCCTCAACATAACCCTAACCCTAGGTCCAATCGGAACCCTAACCAGATATCTAACCCTAGCCCTCAACATAACCCTAACCCTAGGTCCAATCGGAACCCAAACCGGATCTCTAACCCTCGCCCTCAACATAACCCTAACCCTACGTCCAATCGGAACCCTAACCGGATCTCTAACCCTCGCCCTCAAAATAACCCTAACCCTAGGTCCAATCGGAACCCTAACCGGATTTCTAACCCTAGCCCTCAACATAACCCTAACCCTAGATCCAATCTGAACCCTAACCGGATCTCTAACCTTAGCCCTCAACATAACCCTAACCCTAGGTTCAATCGGAACCCTAACCAGATCTCTAACCCTCGCCCTCAACATAACCCTAACCCTAGGTCCAATCGGAACCCTAACAGGATCTCTAACCCTAGCCCTCAACATAACCCTAACGCTAGGTCCAATCGGAAGCCTAACCGGATATCTATCCCTAGCCCTCAACAGAACCCTAACCCTAGATCCAATCGGAACCCTAACCGGATCTCTAACCCTAGCCCTCAACATAACCCTAACCCTAGGTCCAATCGGAACCCTAAACGAATATCTAACCCTATCCCACAACATAAACCTAACCCAAAGTCCAATCGGAACCCTAACAGGATCTCTACCCCTCTCCCTCAGCATAACCCTAACCCTAGGTCCAATCGGAACCCTAACCGGATCTCTAACCCTCTCCCTCAACATAACCCTAACCCTACCTCCAATCGGAACCCTAACCGGATCTCTAACCCTAGCCCTCAACATTACTCTAACTCTAGGTCCAATCGGAACCCTAACCGGATCTCTAACCCTAGCCCTCAACATAACCCTAACCCTAGGTCCAATAGGAACCCTAACCGGATATCTATCCCTAGCCCTCAACAGAACCCTAACCCTAGGTCCAATCGGAACCCTAACCGGATCTCTAACCCTAGCCCTCAACATAACCCTAACCCTAGTTCCAATCGGAACCCTAAACGAATATCTAACCCTAGTCCTCAACATAACCCTAACCCTAGGTCCAATCGGAACCCTAACAGGATCTCTACCCCTCTCCCTCAACATAACCCTAACCCTAGGTCCAATCGGAACCCTAACCGGATATCTATCCCTAGCCCTCAACAGAACCCTACCTTAGGTCCAATCGGAACCCTAACCGCATCTCTAACCCTAGCCCTCAACATAACCCTAACCCTAGGTCCAATCGGAACCCTAACCGGATCTCTAACCCTCGCCCTCAACATAACCCTAACCCTAGGTCCAATCGGAACCCTACACGGATCTCTAAGCCTCGCGCTCATCATAACCCTAACCCTACGTCCAATCGGAACCCTAACCGGATCTCTAACCCTAGCCCTCAACATTACTCTAACCCTAGGTCCAATCGGAACCCTAACCGGATCTCTAACCCTAGCCCTCAACATAACCCTAACCCTAGGTCCAATCGGAACCCTAACCGGATATCTATCCCTAGCCCTCAAGAGAACCCTAACCCTAGGTCCATCCGGAACCCTAACCGGATCTCTAACCCTAGCACTCAACATAACCCTAACCCTAGGTCCAATCGAAACCCTTACAGGATCTGTAACCCTAGCCATCAACATAACCCTAACCCTAGGTCCAATCGGAAGCCTAACCGGATCTCTAACCCTAGCACTCAACATAACCCTAACCCTAGGTCCAATCGGAACCCTAACCGGATCTCTAACCCTAGCCCTCAACATAACCCTAACCCTAGGGTCAGTCGGAACCCTAACAGGATCTCTAACCCTAGCCCTCAACATAACCCTAACTCGAGGTCCCACCGGAACCCTTACCGGATCTCTAACCCTAGCGCTCAACATAAATCTAACCCTAGGTCCAATCTGAACCCTAATCGGATCTCTAACCCTCGCCCTCAAAATAACCCTATCCCTACGTCCAATCGGAACCCTAACCGGATCTCTAACCCTAGCCCTCAACATTACTCTAACCATAGGTCCAATCGGAACCCTAACCGGATCTCTAACCCTAGCCCTCAACATAACCCTAACCCTAGGTCCAATCGGAACCCTAACCGGATATCTATCCCTAGCCCTCAACAGAACCCTAACCCTAGGTCCAATCGGAACCCTAACCGTATCTCTAACCCTAGCCCTCAACATAACCCTAACCCTAGTTCCAATCGGAACCCTAAACGAATATCTAACCCTAGTCCTCAACATAACCCTAACCCTAGGTCCAATCGGAACCCTAACAGGATCTCTACCCCTCTCCCTCAACATAACCCTAACCCTAGGTCCAATCGGAACCCTAACCGGATATCTATCCCTAGCCCTCAACAGAACCCTACCTTAGGTCCAATCGGAACCCTAACCGCATCTCTAACCCTAGCCCTCAACATAACCCTAACCCTAGGTCCAATCGGAACTCTAACCGGATCTCTAACCCTCGCCCTCAACATAACCCTAACCCTAGGTCCAATCGGAAACCTACACGGATCTCTAAGCCTCGCGCTCATCATAACCCTAACCCTACGTCCAATCGGAACCCTAACCGGATCTCTAACCCTAGCCCTCAACATTACTCTAACCCTAGGTCCAATCGGAACCCTAACCGGATCTCTAACCCTAGCCCTCAACATAACCCTAACCCTAGGTCCAATCGGAACCCTAACCGGATATCTATCCCTAGCCCTCAAAGAACCCTAACCCTAGGTCCAATCGGAACCCTAACCGGATCTCTAACCCTCGCCCTCAACATAACCCTAACCCTAGGTCCAATCGGAACCCTAACCGGATCTCTAACCCTCGCCCTCAACATAACCCTAACCCTAGGTCCAATCGGAACCCTAACCGGATCTCTAACCCTCGCCCTCAACATAACCCTAACCCTAGGTCCAATCGGAACCCTAACAGGATCTCTAACCCTCGCCCTCAACATAACCCTAACCCTAGGTCCAATCGGAACCCTAACCGGATCTCTAACCCTCGCACTCAACATAACCCTAACCCTACGTCCAATCGGAACCCTAACCGCAACTCTAACCCTCGCCCTCAACATAACCCTAACCCTAGGTCCAATCGGAACCCTAACAGGATCTCTAACCCTCGCCCACAACATAACCCTAACCCTAGGTCCAATCGGAACCCTAACCGGATCTCTAACCCTAGCCCTCAACATAACCCTAACCCTAGGTCCAATCGGAGCCCTAACCGCAACTCTAACCCTAGCCCTCAACAGAACACTAACCCTAGGTCCAGTCGGAACCCTAACGGGATATCTATACCTAGCCCTCAACAGAACCCTAATCCTAGGTCAAATCGGAACCCTAACCGGATCTCTAACCCTAGCCCTCAACATAACCCTAACCCTAGGTCCAATCGGAACCCTAACCGGATCTCTAATCCTAGCCCTCAACATAACCCTAACCCTAGGTCCAATCGGATCCCTAACCGGATCTCTAACCCTAGCCCTCAACATAACCCTAACCCTAGGTTCAATCGGAACCCTAACCGGATCTCTAACCCTAGCACTCAACATAACCCTAACCCTAGGTCCAATCGAAACCCTTACAGGATCTCTAACCCTAGCCATCAACATAACCCTATCCCTAGGTCCAATCGGAAGCCTAACCGGATCTCTAACCCTAGCACTCAACATAACCCTAACCCTAGGTCCAATCGAAACCCTTACAGGATCTCTAACCCTAGCCATCAACATGACCCTAACCCTAGGTCCAATCGGAAGCCTAACCGGATCTCTAACCCTAGCACTCAACATAACCCTAACCCTAGGTCCAATCGGAACCCTAACCGGATCTCTAACCCTAGCCTTCAACATAACTCTAACCGTAGGGTCAATCGGAACCCTAACAGGATCTCTAACCCTAGCCCTCAACATAACCCTAACTCGAGGTCCCACCGGAACCCTTACCGGATCTCTAACCCTAGCGCTCAACATAACTCTAACCCTAGGTCCAAACGGAACCCTAACCGGATCTCTAACCCTCGCTCTCAACATAACCCTAATCCTAGGTCCAATCTGAACCCTAACCGGATCTCTAACCTTAGCCCTCAACATAACCCTAACCCTAGGTCCAATCGGAACCCTAACCGGATATCTAACCCTAGCCCTCAACATAACCCTAACCCTAGGTCCAATCGGAACCCAAACCGGATCTCTAACCCTCGCCCTCAACATAACCCTAACCCTACGTCCAATCGGAACCCTAACCGGATCTCTAACCCTCGCCCTCAAAATAACCCTAACCCTAGGTCCAATCGGAACCCTAACCGGATTTCTAACCCTAGCCCTCAACATAACCCTAACCCTAGATCCAATCTGAACCCTAACCGGATCTCTAACCTTAGCCCTCAACATAACCCTAACCCTAGGTTCAATCGGAACCCTAACCGGATCTCTAACCCTCGCCCTCAACATAACCCTAACCCTAGGTCCAATCGGAACCCTAACAGGATCTCTAACCCTAGCCCTCAACATAACCCTAACGCTAGGTCCAATCGGAAGCCTAACCGGATATCTATCCCTAGCCCTCAACAGAACCCTAACCCTAGATCCAATCGGAACCCTAACCGGATCTCTAACCCTAGCCCTCAACATAACCCTAACCCTAGGTCCAATCGGAACCCTAAACGAATATCTAACCCTATCCCACAACATAAACCTAACCCAAACTCCAATCGGAACCCTAACAGGATCTCTACCCCTCTCCCTCAGCATAACCCTAACCCTAGGTCCAATCGGAACCCTAACCGGATCTCTAACCCTCTCCCTCAACATAACCCTAACCCTACCTCCAATCGGAACCCTAACCGGATCTCTAACCCTAGCCCTCAACATTACTCTAACTCTAGGTCCAATCGGAACCCTAACCGGATCTCTAACCCTAGCCCTCAACATAACCCTAACCCTAGGTCCAATCGGAACCCTAACCGGATATCTATCCCTAGCCCTCAACAGAACCCTAACCCTAGGTCCAATCGGAACCCTAACCGGATCTCTAACCCTAGCCCTCAACATAACCCTAACCCTAGTTCCAATCGGGACCCTAAACGAATATCTAACCCTAGTCCTCAACATAACCCTAACCCTAGGTCCAATCGGAACCCTAACAGGATCTCTACCCCTCTCCCTCAACATAACCCTAACCCTAGGTCCAATCGGAACCCTAACCGGATATCTATCCCTAGCCCTCAACAGAACCCTACCTTAGGTCCAATCGGAACCCTAACCGCATCTCTAACCCTAGCCCTCAACATAACCCTAACCCTAGGTCCAATCGGAACCCTAACCGGATCTCTAACCCTCGCCCTCAACATAACCCTAACCCTAGGTCCAATCGGAACCCTACACGGATCTCTAAGCCTCGCGCTCATCATAACCCTAACCCTACGTCCAATCGGAACCCTAACCGGATCTCTAACCCTAGCCCTCAACATTACTCTAACCCTAGGTCCAATCGGAACCCTAACCGGATCTCTAACCCTAGCCCTCAACATAACCCTAACCCTAGGTCCAATCGGAACCCTAACCGGATATCTATCCCTAGCCCTCAAGAGAACCCTAACCCTAGGTCCAATCGGAACCCTAACCGGATCTCTAACCCTAGCACTCAACATAACCCTAACCCTAGGTCCAATCGAAACCCTTACAGGATCTGTAACCCTAGCCATCAACATAACCCTAACCCTAGGTCCAATCGGAAGCCTAACCGGATCTCTAACCCTAGCACTCAACATAACCCTAACCCTAGGTCCAATCGGAACCCTAACCGGATCTCTAACCCTAGCCCTCAACATAACCCTAACCCTAGGGTCAGTCGGAACCCTAACAGGATCTCTAACCCTAGCCCTCAACATAACCCTAACTCGAGGTCCCACCGGAACCCTTACCGGATCTCTAACCCTAGCGCTCAACATAAATCTAACCCTAGGTCCAATCTGAACCCTAATCGGATCTCTAACCCTCGCCCTCAAAATAACCCTATCCCTACGTCCAATCGGAACCCTAACCGGATCTCTAACCCTAGCCCTCAACATTACTCTAACCATAGGTCCAATCGGAACCCTAACCGGATCTCTAACCCTAGCCCTCAACATAACCCTAACCCTAGGTCCAATCGGAACCCTAACCGGATATCTATCCCTAGCCCTCAACAGAACCCTAACCCTAGGTCCAATCGGAACCCTAACCGTATCTCTAACCCTAGCCCTCAACATAACCCTAACCCTAGTTCCAATCGGAACCCTAAACGAATATCTAACCCTAGTCCTCAACATAACCCTAACCGTAGGTCCAATCGGAACCCTAACAGGATCTCTACCCCTCTCCCTCAACATAACCCTAACCCTAGGTCCAATCGGAACCCTAACCGGATATCTATCCCTAGCCCTCAACAGAACCCTACCTTAGGTCCAATCGGAACCCTAACCGCATCTCTAACCCTAGCCCTCAACATAACCCTAACCCTAGGTCCAATCGGAACTCTAACCGGATCTCTAACCCTCGCCCTCAACATAACCCTAACCCTAGGTCCAATCGGAAACCTACACGGATCTCTAAGCCTCGCGCTCATCATAACCCTAACCCTACGTCCAATCGGAACCCTAACCGGATCTCTAACCCTAGCCCTCAACATTACTCTAACCCTAGGTCCAATCGGAACCCTAACCGGATCTCTAAACCTAGCCCTCAACATAACCCTAACCCTAGGTCCAATCGGAACCCTAACCGGATATCTATCCCTAGCCCTCAAAGAACCCTAACCCTAGGTCCAATCGGAACCCTAACCGGATCTCTAACCCTCGCCCTCAACATAACCCTAACCCTAGGTCCAATCGGAACCCTAACCGGATCTCTAACCCTCGCCCTCAACATAACCCTAACCCTAGGTCCAATCGGAACCCTAACCGGATCTCTAACCCTCGCCCTCAACATAACCCTAACCCTAGGTCCAATCGGAACCCTAACAGGATCTCTAACCCTCGCCCTCAACATAACCCTAACCCTAGGTCCAATCGGAACCCTAACCGGATCTCTAACCCTCGCACTCAACATAACCCTAACCCTACGTCCAATCGGAACCCTAACCGCAACTCTAACCCTCGCCCTCAACATAACCCTAACCCTAGGTCCAATCGGAACCCTAACAGGATCTCTAACCCTCGCCCACAACATAACCCTAACCCTAGGTCCAATCGGAACCCTAACCGGATCTCTAACCCTAGCCCTCAACATAACCCTAACCCTAGGTCCAATCGGAGCCCTAACCGCAACTCTAACCCTAGCCCTCAACAGAACACTAACCCTAGGTCCAGTCGGAACCCTAACGGGATATCTATACCTAGCCCTCAACAGAACCCTAATCCTAGGTCAAATCGGAACCCTAACCGGATCTCTAACCCTAGCCCTCAACATAACCCTAACCCTAGGTCCAATCGGAACCCTAACCGGATCTCTAATCCTAGCCCTCAACATAACCCTAACCCTAGGTCCAATCGGATCCCTAACCGGATCTCTAACCCTAGCCCTCAACATAACCCTAACCCTAGGTTCAATCGGAACCCTAACCGGATCTCTAACCCTAGCACTCAACATAACCCTAACCCTAGGTCCAATCGAAACCCTTACAGGATCTCTAACCCTAGCCATCAACATAACCCTATCCCTAGGTCCAATCGGAAGCCTAACCGGATCTCTAACCCTAGCACTCAACATAACCCTAACCCTAGGTCCAATCGAAACCCTTACAGGATCTCTAACCCTAGCCATCAACATGACCCTAACCCTAGGTCCAATCGGAAGCCTAACCGGATCTCTAACCCTAGCACTCAACATAACCCTAACCCTAGGTCCAATCGGAACCCTAACCGGATCTCTAACCCTAGCCTTCAACATAACTCTAACCGTAGGGTCAATCGGAACCCTAACAGGATCTCTAACCCTAGCCCTCAACATAACCCTAACTCGAGGTCCCACCGGAACCCTTACCGGATCTCTAACCCTAGCGCTCAACATAACTCTAACCCTAGGTCCAAACGGAACCCTAACCGGATCTCTAACCCTCGCTCTCAACATAACCCTAATCCTAGGTCCAATCTGAACCCTAACCGGATCTCTAACCTTAGCCCTCAACATAACCCTAACCCTAGGTCCAATCGGAACCCTAACCGGATATCTAACCCTAGCCCTCAACATAACCCTAACCCTAGGTCCAATCGGAACCCAAACCGGATCTCTAACCCTCGCCCTCAACATAACCCTAACCCTACGTCCAATCGGAACCCTAACCGGATCTCTAACCCTCGCCCTCAAAATAACCCTAACCCTAGGTCCAATCGGAACCCTAACCGGATTTCTAACCCTAGCCCTCAACATAACCCTAACCCTAGATCCAATCTGAACCCTAACCGGATCTCTAACCTTAGCCCTCAACATAACCCTAACCCTAGGTTCAATCGGAACCCTAACCGGATCTCTAACCCTCGCCCTCAACATAACCCTAACCCTAGGTCCAATCGGAACCCTAACAGGATCTCTAACCCTAGCCCTCAACATAACCCTAACGCTAGGTCCAATCGGAAGCCTAACCGGATATCTATCCCTAGCCCTCAACAGAACCCTAACCCTAGATCCAATCGGAACCCTAACCGGATCTCTAACCCTAGCCCTCAACATAACCCTAACCCTAGGTCCAATCGGAACCCTAAACGAATATCTAACCCTATCCCACAACATAAACCTAACCCAAAGTCCAATCGGAACCCTAACAGGATCTCTACCCCTCTCCCTCAGCATAACCCTAACCCTAGGTCCAATCGGAACCCTAACCGGATCTCTAACCCTCTCCCTCAACATAACCCTAACCCTACCTCCAATCGGAACCCTAACCGGATCTCTAACCCTAGCCCTCAACATTACTCTAACTCTAGGTCCAATCGGAACCCTAACCGGATCTCTAACCCTAGCCCTCAACATAACCCTAACCCTAGGTCCAATCGGAACCCTAACCGGATATCTATCCCTAGCCCTCAACAGAACCCTAACCCTAGGTCCAATCGGAACCCTAACCGGATCTCTAACCCTAGCCCTCAACATAACCCTAACCCTAGTTCCAATCGGAACCCTAAACGAATATCTAACCCTAGTCCTCAACATAACCCTAACCCTAGGTACAATCGGAACCCTAACAGGATCTCTACCCCTCTCCCTCAACATAACCCTAACCCTAGGTCCAATCGGAACCCTAACCGGATATCTATCCCTAGCCCTCAACAGAACCCTACCTTAGGTCCAATCGGAACCCTAACCGCATCTCTAACCCTAGCCCTCAACATAACCCTAACCCTAGGTCCAATCGGAACCCTAACCGGATCTCTAACCCTCGCCCTCAACATAACCCTAACCCTAGGTCCAATCGGAACCCTACACGGATCTCTAAGCCTCGCGCTCATCATAACCCTAACCCTACGTCCAATCGGAACCCTAACCGGATCTCTAACCCTAGCCCTCAACATTACTCTAACCCTAGGTCCAATCGGAACCCTAACCGGATCTCTAACCCTAGCCCTCAACATAACCCTAACCCTAGGTCCAATCGGAACCCTAACCGGATATCTATCCCTAGCCCTCAAGAGAACCCTAACCCTAGGTCCAATCGGAACCCTAACCGGATCTCTAACCCTAGCACTCAACATAACCCTAACCCTAGGTCCAATCGAAACCCTTACAGGATCTGTAACCCTAGCCATCAACATAACCCTAACCCTAGGTCCAATCGGAAGCCTAACCGGATCTCTAACCCTAGCACTCAACATAACCCTAACCCTAGGTCCAATCGGAACCCTAACCGGATCTCTAACCCTAGCCGTCAACATAACCCTAACCCTAGGGTCAGTCGGAACCCTAACAGGATCTCTAACCCTAGCCCTCAACATAACCCTAACTCGAGGTCCCACCGGAACCCTTACCGGATCTCTAACCCTAGCGCTCAACATAAATCTAACCCTAGGTCCAATCTGAACCCTAATCGGATCTCTAACCCTCGCCCTCAAAATAACCCTATCCCTACGTCCAATCGGAACCCTAACCGGATCTCTAACCCTAGCCCTCAACATTACTCTAACCATAGGTCCAATCGGAACCCTAACCGGATCTCTAACCCTAGCCCTCAACATAACCCTAACCCTAGGTCCAATCGGAACCCTAACCGGATATCTATCCCTAGCCCTCAACAGAACCCTAACCCTAGGTCCAATCGGAACCCTAACCGTATCTCTAACCCTAGCCCTCAACATAACCCTAACCCTAGTTCCAATCGGAACCCTAAACGAATATCTAACCCTAGTCCTCAACATAACCCTAACCCTAGGTCCAATCGGAACCCTAACAGGATCTCTACCCCTCTCCCTCAACATAACCCTAACCCTAGGTCCAATCGGAACCCTAACCGGATATCTATCCCTAGCCCTCAACAGAACCCTACCTTAGGTCCAATCGGAACCCTAACCGCATCTCTAACCCTAGCCCTCAACATAACCCTAACCCTAGGTCCAATCGGAACTCTAACCGGATCTCTAACCCTCGCCCTCAACATAACCCTAACCCTAGGTCCAATCGGAAACCTACACGGATCTCTAAGCCTCGCGCTCATCATAACCCTAACCCTACGTCCAATCGGAACCCTAACCGGATCTCTAACCCTAGCCCTCAACATTACTCTAACCCTAGGTCCAATCGGAACCCTAACCGGATCTCTAAACCTAGCCCTCAACATAACCCTAACCCTAGGTCCAATCGGAACCCTAACCGGATATCTATCCCTAGCCCTCAAAGAACCCTAACCCTAGGTCCAATCGGAACCCTAACCGGATCTCTAACCCTCGCCCTCAACATAACCCTAACCCTAGGTCCAATCGGAACCCTAACCGGATCTCTAACCCTCGCCCTCAACATAACCCTAACCCTAGGTCCAATCGGAACCCTAACCGGATCTCTAACCCTCGCCCTCAACATAACCCTAACCCTAGGTCCAATCGGAACCCTAACAGGATCTCTAACCCTCGCCCTCAACATAACCCTAACCCTAGGTCCAATCGGAACCCTAACCGGATCTCTAACCCTCGCACTCAACATAACCCTAACCCTACGTCCAATCGGAACCCTAACCGCAACTCTAACCCTCGCCCTCAACATAACCCTAACCCTAGGTCCAATCGGAACCCTAACAGGATCTCTAACCCTCGCCCACAACATAACCCTAACCCTAGGTCCAATCGGAACCCTAACCGGATCTCTAACCCTAGCCCTCAACATAACCCTAACCCTAGGTCCAATCGGAGCCCTAACCGCAACTCTAACCCTAGCCCTCAACAGAACACTAACCCTAGGTCCAGTCGGAACCCTAACGGGATATCTATACCTAGCCCTCAACAGAACCCTAATCCTAGGTCAAATCGGAACCCTAACCGGATCTCTAACCCTAGCCCTCAACATAACCCTAACCCTAGGTCCAATCGGAACCCTAACCGGATCTCTAATCCTAGCCCTCAACATAACCCTAACCCTAGGTCCAATCGGATCCCTAACCGGATCTCTAACCCTAGCCCTCAACATAACTCTAAACCTAGGTTCAATCGGAACCCTAACCGGATCTCTAACCCTAGCACTCAACATAACCCTAACCCTAGGTCCAATCGAAACCCTTACAGGATCTCTAACCCTAGCCATCAACATAACCCTATCCCTAGGTCCAATCGGAAGCCTAACCGGATCTCTAACCCTAGCACTCAACATAACCCTAACGCTAGGTCCAATCGAAACCCTTACAGGATCTCTAACCCTAGCCATCAACATGACCCTAACCCTAGGTCCAATCGGAAGCCTAACCGGATCTCTAACCCTAGCACTCAACATAACCCTAACCCTAGGTCCAATCGGAACCCTAACCGGATCTCTAACCCTAGCCTTCAACATAACTCTAACCGTAGGGTCAATCGGAACCCTAACAGGATCTCTAACCCTAGCCCTCAACATAACCCTAACTCGAGGTCCCACCGGAACCCTTACCGGATCTCTAACCCTAGCGCTCAACATAACTCTAACCCTAGGTCCAAACGGAACCCTAACCGGATCTCTAACCCTCGCTCTCAACATAACCCTAACCCTAGGTCCAATCTGAACCCTAACCGGATCTCTAACCTTAGCCCTCAACATAACCCTAACCCTAGGTCCAATCGGAACCCTAACCGGATATCTAACCCTAGCCCTCAACTAAACCCTAACCCTAGGTCCAATCGGAACCCAAACCGGATCTCTAACCCTCGCCCTCAACATAACCCTAACCCTACGTCCAATCGGAACCCTAACCGGATCTCTAACCCTCGCCCTCAAAATAACCCTAACCCTAGGTCCAATCGGAACCCTAACCGGATTTCTAACCCTAGCCCTCAACATAACCCTAACCCTAGATCCAATCTGAACCCTAACCGGATCTCTAACCTTAGCCCTCAACATAACCCTAACCCTAGGTTCAATCGGAACCCTAACCGGATCTCTAACCCTCGCCCTCAACATAACCCTAACCCTAGGTCCAATCGGAACCCTAACAGGATCTCTAACCCTAGCCCTCAACATAACCCTAACGCTAGGTCCAATCGGAAGCCTAACCGGATATCTATCCCTAGCCCTCAACAGAACCCTAACCCTAGATCCAATCGGAACCCTAACCGGATCTCTAACCCTAGCCCTCAACATAACCCTAACCCTAGGTCCAATCGGAACCCTAAACGAATATCTAACCCTATCCCACAACATAAACCTAACCCAAAGTCCAATCGGAACCCTAACAGGATCTCTACCCCTCTCCCTCAGCATAACCCTAACCCTAGGTCCAATCGGAACCCTAACCGGATCTCTAACCCTCTCCCTCAACATAACCCTAACCCTACCTCCAATCGGAACCCTAACCGGATCTCTAACCCTAGCCCTCAACATTACTCTAACTCTAGGTCCAATCGGAACCCTAACCGGATCTCTAACCCTAGCCCTCAACATAACCCTAACCCTAGGTCCAATCGGAACCCTAACCGGATATCTATCCCTAGCCCTCAACAGAACCCTAACCCTAGGTCCAATCGGAACCCTAACCGGATCTCTAACCCTAGCCCTCAACATAACCCTAACCCTAGTTCCAATCAGAACCCTAAACGAATATCTAACCCTAGTCCTCAACATAACCCTAACCCTAGGTCCAATCGGAACCCTAACAGGATCTCTACCCCTCTCCCTCAACATAACCCTAACCCTAGGTCCAATCGGAACCCTAACCGGATATCTATCCCTAGCCCTCAACAGAACCCTACCTTAGGTCCAATCGGAACCCTAACCGCATCTCTAACCCTAGCCCTCAACATAACCCTAACCCTAGGTCCAATCGGAACCCTAACCGGATCTCTAACCCTCGCCCTCAACATAACCCTAACCCTAGGTCCAATCGGAACCCTACACGGATCTCTAAGCCTCGCGCTCATCATAACCCTAACCCTACGTCCAATCGGAACCCTAACCGGATCTCTAACCCTAGCCCTCAACATTACTCTAACCCTAGGTCCAATCGGAACCCTAACCGGATCTCTAACCCTAGCCCTCAACATAACCCTAACCCTAGGTCCAATCGGAACCCTAACCGGATATCTATCCCTAGCCCTCAAGAGAACCCTAACCCTAGGTCCAATCGGAACCCTAACCGGATCTCTAACCCTAGCACTCAACATAACCCTAACCCTAGGTCCAATCGAAACCCTTACAGGATCTGTAACCCTAGCCATCAACATAACCCTAACCCTAGGTCCAATCGGAAGCCTAACCGGATCTCTAACCCTAGCACTCAACATAACCCTAACCCTAGGTCCAATCGGAACCCTAACCGGATCTCTAACCCTAGCCCTCAACATAACCCTAACCCTAGGGTCAGTCGGAACCCTAACAGGATCTCTAACCCTAGCCCTCAACATAACCCTAACTCGAGGTCCCACCGGAACCCTTACCGGATCTCTAACCCTAGCGCTCAACATAAATCTAACCCTAGGTCCAATCTGAACCCTAATCGGATCTCTAACCCTCGCCCTCAACATAACCCTAACCCTACGTCCAATCGGAACCCTAACCGGATCTCTAACCCTAGCCCTCAACATTACTCTAACCATAGGTCCAATCGGAACCCTAACCGGATCTCTAACCCTAGCCCTCAACATAACCCTAACCCTAGGTCCAATCGGAACCCTAACCGGATATCTATCCCTAGCCCTCAACAGAACCCTAACCCTAGGTCCAATCGGAACCCTAACCGTATCTCTAACCCTAGCCCTCAACATAACCCTAACCCTAGTTCCAATCGGAACCCTAAACGAATATCTAACCCTAGTCCTCAACATAACCCTAACCCTAGGTCCAATCGGAACCCTAACAGGATCTCTACCCCTCTCCCTCAACATAACCCTAACCCTAGGTCCAATCGGAACCCTAACCGGATATCTATCCCTAGCCCTCAACAGAACCCTACCTTAGGTCCAATCGGAACCCTAACCGCATCTCTAACCCTAGCCCTCAACATAACCCTAACCCTAGGTCCAATCGGAACTCTAACCGGATCTCTAACCCTCGCCCTCAACATAACCCTAACCCTAGGTCCAATCGGAAACCTACACGGATCTCTAAGCCTCGCGCTCATCATAACCCTAACCCTACGTCCAATCGGAACCCTAACCGGATCTCTAACCCTAGCCCTCAACATTACTCTAACCCTAGGTCCAATCGGAACCCTAACCGGATCTCTAACCCTAGCCCTCAACATAACCCTAACCCTAGGTCCAATCGGAACCCTAACCGGATATCTATCCCTAGCCCTCAAAGAACCCTAACCCTAGGTCCAATCGGAACCCTAACCGGATCTCTAACCCTCGCCCTCAACATAACCCTAATCCTAGGTCCAATCGGAACCCTAACCGGATCTCTAACCCTCGCCCTCAACATAACCCTAACCCTAGGTCCAATCGGAACCCTAACAGGATCTCTAACCCTCGCCCTCAACATAACCCTAACCCTAGGTCCAATCGGAACCCTAACCGGATCTCTAACCCTCGCACTCAACATAACCCTAACCCTACGTCCAATCGGAACCCTAACCGCAACTCTAACCCTCGCCCTCAACATAACCCTAACCCTAGGTCCAATCGGAACCCTAACAGGATCTCTAACCCTCGCCCTCAACATAACCCTAACCCTAGGTCCAATCGGAACCCTAACCGGATCTCTAACCCTAGCCCTCAACATAACCCTAACCCTAGGTCCAATCGGAGCCCTAACCGCAACTCTAACCCTAGCCCTCAACAGAACACTAACCCTAGTTCCAGTCGGAACCCTAACGGGATATCTATACCTAGCCCTCAACAGAACCCTAATCCTAGGTCAAATCGGAACCCTAACCGGATCTCTAACCCTAGCCCTCAACATAACCCTAACCCTAGGTCCAATCGGAACCCTAACCGGATCTCTAATCCTAGCCCTCAACATAACCCTAACCCTAGGTCCAATCGGATCCCTAACCGGATCTCTAACCCTAGCCCTCAACATAACCCTAACCCTAGGTTCAATCGGAACCCTAACCGGATCTCTAACCCTAGCACTCAACATAACCCTAACCCTAGGTCCAATCGAAACCCTTACAGGATCTCTAACCCTAGCCATCCACATAACCCTATCCCTAGGTCCAATCGGAAGCCTAACCGGATCTCTAACCCTAGCACTCAACATAACCCTAACCCTAGGTCCAATCGAAACCCTTACAGGATCTCTAACCCTAGCCATCAACATGACCCTAACCCTAGGTCCAATCGGAAGCCTAACCGGATCTCTAACCCTAGCACTCAACATAACCCTAACCCTAGGTCCAATCGGAACCCTAACCGGATATCTAACCCTAGCCCTCAACATAACCCTAACCCTAGGTCCAATCGGAACCCAAACCGGATCTCTAACCCTCGCCCTCAACATAACCCTAACCCTACGTCCAATCGGAACCCTAACCGGATCTCTAACCCTCGCCCTCAAAATAACCCTAACCCTAGGTCCAATCGGAACCCTAACCGGATTTCTAACCCTAGCCCTCAACATAACCCTAACCCTAGATCCAATCTGAACCCTAACCGGATCTCTAACCTTAGCCCTCAACATAACCCTAACCCTAGGTTCAATCGGAACCCTAACCGGATCTCTAACCCTCGCCCTCAACATAACCCTAACCCTAGGTCCAATCGGAACCCTAACAGGATCTCTAACCCTAGCCCTCAACATAACCCTAACGCTAGGTCCAATCGGAAGCCTAACCAGATATCTATCCCTAGCCCTCAACAGAACCCTAACCCTAGATCCAATCGGAACCCTAACCGGATCTCTAACCCTAGCCCTCAACATAACCCTAACCCTAGGTCCAATCGGAACCCTAAACGAATATCTAACCCTATCCCACAACATAAAACTAACCCAAAGTCCAATCGGAACCCTAACACTATCTCTACCCCTCTCCCTCAACATAACCCTAACCCTAGGTCCAATCGGAACCCTAACCGGATATCTATCCCTAGCCCTCAAGAGAACCCTAACCCTAGGTCCAATCGGAACCCTAACCGGATCTCTAACCCTAGCACTCAACATAACCCTAACCCTAGGTCCAATCGAAACCCTTACAGGATCTGTAACCCTAGCCATCAACATAACCCTAACCCTAGGTCCAATCGGAAGCCTAACCGGATCTCTAACCCTCGCCCTCAACATAACCCTAACCCTACGTCCAATCGGAACCCTAACCGGATCTCTAACCCTAACCCTCAACATTACTCTAACCATAGGTCCAATCGGAACCCTAATCGGATCTCTAACCCTAGCCCTCAACATAACCCTAACCCTAGGTCCAATCGGAACCCTAACCGGATATCTATCCCTAGCCCTCAACAGAACCCTAACCCTAGGTCCAATCGGAACCCTAACCGGATCTCTAACCCTAGCCCTCAACATAACCCTAACCCTAGTTCCAATCGGAACCCTAAACGAATATCTAACCCTAGTCCTCAACATAACCCTAACCCTAGGTCCAATCGGAACCCTAACAGGATCTCTACCCCTCTCCCTCAACATAACCCTAACCCTAGGTCCAATCGGAACCCTAACCGGATATCTATCCCTAGCCCTCAACAGAACCCTACCTTAGGTCCAATCGGAACCCTAACCGCATCTCTAACCCTAGCCCTCAACATAACCCTAACCCTAGGTCCAATCGGAACCCTAACCGGATCTCTAACCCTCGCCCTCAACATAACCCTAACCCTAGGTCCAATCGGAACCCTACACGGATCTCTAAGCCTCGCGCTCATCATAACCCTAACCCTACGTCCAATCGGAACCCTAACCGGATCTCTAACCCTAGCCCTCAACATTACTCTAACCCTAGGTCCAATCGGAACCCTAACCGGATCTCTAACCCTAGCCCTCAACATAACCCTAACCCTAGGTCCAATCGGAACCCTAACCGGATATCTATCCCTAGCCCTCAAGAGAACCCTAACCCTAGGTCCAATCGGAACCCTAACCGGATCTCTAACCCTAGCACTCAACATAACCCTAACCCTAGGTCCAATCGAAACCCTTACAGGATCTGTAACCCTAGCCATCAACATAACCCTAACCCTAGGTCCAATCGGAAGCCTAACCGGATCTCTAACCCTAGCACTCAACATAACCCTAACCCTAGGTCCAATCGGAACCCTAACCGGATCTCTAACCCTAGCCCTCAACATAACCCTAACCCTAGGGTCAGTCGGAACCCTAACAGGATCTCTAACCCTAGCCCTCAACATAACCCTAACTCGAGGTCCCACCGGAACCCTTACCGGATCTCTAACCCTAGCGCTCAACATAAATCTAACCCTAGGTCCAATCTGAACCCTAATCGGATCTCTAACCCTCGCCCTCAACATAACCCTAACCCTACGTCCAATCGGAACCCTAACCGGATCTCTAACCCTAACCCTCAACATTACTCTAACCATAGGTCCAATCGGAACCCTAATCGGATCTCTAACCCTAGCCCTCAACATAACCCTAACCCTAGGTCCAATCGGAACCCTAACCGGATATCTATCCCTAGCCCTCAACAGAACCCTAACTCTAGGTCCAATCGGAACCCTAACCGTATCTCTAACCCTAGCCCTCAACATAACCCTAACCCTAGTTCCAATCGGAACCCTAAACGAATATCTAACCCTAGTCCTCAACATAACCCTAACCCTAGGTCCAATCGGAACCCTAACAGGATCTCTACCCCTCTCCCTCAACATAACCCTAACCCTAGGTCCAATCGGAACCCTAACCGGATATCTATCCCTAGCCCTCAACAGAACCCTACCTTAGGTCCAATCGGAACCCTAACCGCATCTCTAACCCTAGCCCTCAACATAACCCTAACCCTAGGTCCAATCGGAACTCTAACCGGATCTCTAACCCTCGCCCTCAACATAACCCTAACCCTAGGTCCAATCGGAAACCTACACGGATCTCTAAGCCTCGCGCTCATCATAACCCTAACCCTAGGTCAAATCGGAACCCTAACCGGATCTCTAACCCTAGCCCTCAACATAACACTAACCTTAGGTCCAATCGGAACCCTAACCGGATATCTATACCTAGCCCTCAACAGAACCCTAACCCTAGGTCAAATCGGAACCCTAACCGGATCTCTAAACCTAGCCCTCAACATAACCCTAACCCTAGGTCCAATCGGAACCCTAACCGGATCTCTAACCCTCGCCCTCAACATAACCCTAACCCTAGGTCCAATCGGAACCCTAACCGGATCTCTAACCCTCGCCCTCAACATAACCCTAACCCTAGGTCCAATCGGAACCCTCACAGGATCTCTAACCCTCGACCTCAACATAACCCTAACCCTAGGTCCAATCGGAACCCTAACCGGATCTCTAACCCTCGCACTCAACATAACCCTAACCCTACGTCCAATCGGAACCCTAACCGCAACTCTAACCCTCGCCCTCAACATAACCCTAACCCTAGGTCCAATCGGAACCCTAACAGGATCTCTAACCCTCGCCCTCAACATAACCCTAACCCTAGGTCCAATCGGAACCCTAACCGGATCTCTAACCCTAGCCCTCAACATAACCCTAACCCTAGGTCCAATCGGAGCCCTAACCGCAACTCTAACCCTAGCCCTCAACAGAACACTAACCCTAGGTCCAGTCGGAACCCTAACGGGATATCTATACCTAGCCCTCAACAGAACCCTAATCCTAGGTCAAATCGGAACCCTAACCGGATCTCTAACCCTAGCCCTCAACATAACCCTAACCCTAGGTCCAATCGGAACCCTAACCGGATCTCTAATCCTAGCCCTCAACATAACCCTAACCCTAGGTCCAATCGGATCCCTAACCGGATCTCTAACCCTAGCCCTCAACATAACCCTAACCCTAGGTTCAATCGGAACCCTAACCGGATCTCTAACCCTAGCACTCAACATAACCCTAACCCTAGGTCCAATCGAAACCCTTACAGGATCTCTAACCCTAGCCATCAACATAACCCTATCCCTAGGTCCAATCGGAAGCCTAACCGGATCTCTAACCCTAGCACTCAACATAACCCTAACCCTAGGTCCAATCGAAACCCTTACAGGATCTCTAACCCTAGCCATCAACATGACCCTAACCCTAGGTCCAATCGGAAGCCTAACCGGATCTCTAACCCTAGCACTCAACATAACCCTAACCCTAGGTCCAATCGGAACCCTAACCGGATCTCTAACCCTAGCCTTCAACATAACTCTAACCGTAGGGTCAATCGGAACCCTAACAGGATCTCTAACCCTAGCCCTCAACATAACCCTAACTCGAGGTCCCACCGGAACCCTTACCGGATCTCCAACCCTAGCGCTCAACATAACTCTAACCCTAGGTCCAAACGGAACCCTAACCTGATCTCTAACCCTCGCTCTCAACATAACCCTAACCCTAGGTCCAATCTGAACCCTAACCGGATCTCTAACCTTAGCCCTCAACATAACCCTAACCCTAGGTCCAATCGGAACCCTAACCGGATATCTAACCCTAGCCCTCAACATAACCCTAACCCTAGGTCCAATCGGAACCCAAACCGGATCTCTAACCCTCGCCCTCAACATAACCCTAACCCTACGTCCAATCGGAACCCTAACCGGATCTCTAACCCTCGCCCTCAAAATAACCCTAACCCTAGGTCCAATCGGAACCCTAACCGGATTTCTAACCCTAGCCCTCAACATAACCCTAACCCTAGATCCAATCTGAACCCTAACCGGATCTCTAACCTTAGCCCTCAACATAACCCTAACCCTAGGTTCAATCGGAACCCTAACCGGATCTCTAACCCTCGCCCTCAACATAACCCTAACCCTAGGTCCAATCGGAACCCTAACAGGATCTCTAACCCTAGCCCTCAACATAACCCTAACGCTAGGTCCAATCGGAAGCCTAACCGGATATCTATCCCTAGCCCTCAACAGAACCCTAACCCTAGATCCAATCGGAACCCTAACCGGATCTCTAACCCTAGCCCTCAACATAACCCTAACCCTAGGTCCAATCGGAACCCTAAACGAATATCTAACCCTATCCCACAACATAAACCTAACCCAAAGTCCAATCGGAACCCTAACAGGATCTCTACCCCTCTCCCTCAGCATAACCCTAACCCTAGGTCCAATCGGAACCCTAACCGGATCTCTAACCCTCTCCCTCAACATAACCCTAACCCTACCTCCAATCGGAACCCTAACCGGATCTCTAACCCTAGCCCTCAACATTACTCTAACTCTAGGTCCAATCGGAACCCTAACCGGATCTCTAACCCTAGCCCTCAACATAACCCTAACCCTAGGTCCAATCGGAACCCTAACCGAATCTCTAAGCCTCGCGCTCAACATAACCCTAACCCTACGTCCAATCGGAACCCTAACCGGATCTCTAACCCTAGCCCTCAACATTACTCTAACCCTAGATCCAATCGGAACCCTAACCGGATCTCTAACCCTAGCCCTCAACATAACCCTAACCCTAGGCCCAATCGGAACCCTAACCGGATATCTATCCCTAGCCCTCAACAGAACCCTAACCCTAGGTCCAATCGGAACCCTAACCGGATCTCTAACCCTCGCCCTCAACATAACCCTAACCCTAGGTCCAATCGGAACCCTAACCGGATCTCTAACCCTCGCCCTCAACATAACCCTAACCCTAGGTCCAATCGGAACCCTAACAGGATCTCTAACCCTCGACCTCAACATAACCCTAACCCTAGGTCCAATCGGAACCCTAACCGGATCTCTAACCCTCGCACTCAACATAACCCTAACCCTACGTCCAATCGGAACCCTAACCGGAACTCTAACCCTAGCCCTCAACATAACCCTAACCCTAGGTCCAATCGGAACCCTAACCGGATATCTATAACTAGCCCTCAACAGAACCCTAACCCTAGGTCAAATCGGAACCCTAACCGGATATCTATAACTAGCCCTCAACAGAACCCTAACCCTAGGTCAAATCGGAACCCTAACCGGATCTCTAACCCTCGCACTCAACATAACCCTAACCCTACGTCCAATCGGAACCCTAACCGGATCTCTCACCCTAGCCCTCAACATAACTCTAACCCTAGGTCCAATCGGAACCCTAACCGGAACTCTAACCCTAGCCCTCAACATAACCCTAACCCTAGGTCCAATCGGAACCCTAACCGGATATCTATAACTAGCCCTCAACAGAACCCTAACCCTAGGTCAAATCGGAACCCTAACCGGATCTCTAACCCTAGCCCTCAACATAACCCTAACCCTAGGTCCAATCGGAACCCTATCCGGATATCTATACCTAGCCCTCAACAGAACCCTAACCCTAGGTCAAATCGGAACCCTAACCGGATCTCTAACCCTAGCCCTCAACATAACACTAACCCTAGGTCCAATCGGAACCCTAACCGGATATCTATACCTAGCCCTCAACAGAACCCTAACCCTAGGTCAAATCGGAACCCTAACCGGATCTCTAACCCTAGCCATCAACATAACCCTAACCCTAGGTCCAATCGGAAACCTAACCGGATCTCTAACCCTAGCACTCAACATAACCCTAACCCTAGGTCCAATCGGAACCCTAACCGGATCTCTAACCCTAGCCCTCAACATAACCCTAACCCTAGGGTCAGTAGGAACCCTAACAGGATCTCTAACCCTAGCCCTCAACATAACCCTAACTCGAGGTCCCACCGGAACCCTTACCGGACCTCTAACCCTAGCGCTCAACATAAATCTAACCCTAGGTCCAATCTGAACCCTAATCATATCTCTAAACCTAGCCCTCAACATAACCCTAACCCTAGGTCCAATCGGAACCCTAACCGGATCTCTAACCCTCGCCCTCAACATAACCCTAACCCTACGTCTAATCGGAACCCTAACCGGATCTCTAACCCTAGCCCTCAACATTACTCTAACCCTAGGTCCAATCGGAACCCTAACCGGATCTCTAACCCTAGCCCTCAACATAACTCTAACCCTAGGTCCAATCGGAACCCTAACCGGTACTCTAACACTAGCCCTCAACATAACCCTAACCCTAGGTCCAATTGGAACCCTAACCGGATATCTATCCCTAGCCCTCAACAGAACCCTAAGCCTAGGTCCAATCGGAACCCTAACCGGATCTCGAACCTTAGCCCTCAATATAACCCTAACCCTAGGTCCAATCGGAACCCTAAACGGGTATCTAAACCTAGCCTTCAACATAACCCTAACCCTAGGTCCAATCAGAACCCTAACCGGATCTCTAAATCTAGCCCTCAACATAACCCTAAACCTAGGTTCAATCAGAACCCTAACCGGATCTCTAACCCTAGCCCTCAACATAACCCTAACCCTAGGTCCAATCGGAACCCTAACCGGATATCTATCCCTAGCCCTCAACAGAACCCTAACCCTAGGTCCAATCAGAACCCTAACCGGATCTATAACCCTAGCCCTCAACATAACCCAAACCCTAGGGTCAATAGGAACCCTAACCGGATCTCTAACCCTAGCCCTCAACATAACCCTAACCCTAGGTCCAATCGGAACCCTAACCGGATCTCTAACCCTAGCTCTCAACATAACCCTAACCCTAGGTCCAATCGGAACCCTAAACGGATCTCTAAACCTAGCCGTCAACATATTAATAACATTAGTTCCAATCGGAACCCTAAACGGATATCTAACCCTTACCCTCAACATAACCCTAACCCTAGTTCCAATCAGAACCCTAACCGGATCTCTACCCCGAGCCCTCCACATAACCCTCACCCTAGGTCCAATCGGAACCCTAACAGGATCACTGACCCTAGCCCTCAACATAACCCTAACCCTAGGTCCAATCGGAACCCTATACGGATATCTAACCCTAGCCCTCAACATAACCCTAACCCTAGGTCCAATCTGAACCCTAACCGGATCTCTAACCCTAGCCCTCAACATAACCCTAACCCTAGGTCCAATCGGAACACTAACCGGATCTCTAACCCTAACCCTCAACATAACCCTAACCCTAGGTTCAATCGGAACCCTAACCGGATCTCTAACCCTAGCCCTCAACATAACCCTAACCCTAGGTCCAATCGGAATCCTAACCGGATCTCTAATCCTAGCCCTCAACATAACCGTAACCCTAGGTCCAATCGGATCCCTAACCGGATCTCTAACCCTAGCCCTCAACATAACCCTAACCCTAGGTTCAATCGGAACCCTAACCGGATCTCTAACCCTAGCACTCAACATAACCCTAACCCTAGGTCCAATCGAAACCCTTACAGGATCTCTAAACCTAGCCAACAACATAACCCTAACCCTAGGTCCAATCGGAAGCCTAACCGGATCTCTAACCCTAGCACTGAACATAACCCTAACCCTAGGTCCAATCGGAACCCTAACCGGATCTCTAACCCTAGCCCTCAACATAACCCTAACCCTAGGGTCAGTCGGAACCCTAACAGGATCTCTAACCCTAGCCCTCAACATAACCCTAACTCGAGGTCCCACCGGAACCCTTACCGGATCTCTAACCCTAGCGCTCAACATAAATCTAACCCTAGGTCCAATCTGAACCCTAATCGGATCTCTAAACCTAGCCCTCAACATAACCCTAACCCTAGGTCCAATCGGAACCCTAACCGGATCTCTAACCCTCGCCCTCAACATAACCCTAACCCTAGGTCCAATCGGAACCCTAACCGGATCTCTAACCCTCGCCCTCAACATAACCCTAACCCTACGTCCAATCGGAACCCTAACCGGATCTCTAACCCTAGCCCTCAACATTACTCTAACCATAGGTCCAATCGGAACCCTAACCGGATATCTATCCCTAGCCCTCAACAGAACCCTAACCCTAGGTCCAATCGGAACCCTAACCGGATCTCTAACCCTCGCCCTCAACATAACCCTAACCCTAGGTCCAATCGGAACCCTAACCGGATCTCTAACCCTCGCCCTCAACATAACCCTAACCCTAGGTCCAATCGGAACCCTAACAGGATCTCTAACACTCGCCCTCAACATAACCCTAACCCTAGGTCCAATCGGAACCCTAACCGGATCTCTAACCCTCGCACTCAACATAACCCTAACCCTACGTCCAATCGGAACCCTAACAGGATCTCTCACCCTAGCCCTCAACATAACTCTAACCCTAGGTCCAATCGGAACCCTAAGCGGAACTCTAACCCTAGCCCTCAACATAACCCTAACCCTAGGTCCAATCGGAACCCTAACCGGATATCTATAACTAGCCCTCAACAGAACCCTAACCCTAGGTCAAATCGGAACCCTAACCGGATCTCTAACCCTAGCCCTCAACATAACACTAACCTTAGGTCCAATCGGAACCCTAACCGGATATCTATACCTAGCCCTCAACAGAACCCTAACCCTAGGTCAAATCGGAACCCTAACCGGATCTCTAACCCTAGCCATCAACATAACCCTAACCCTAGGTCCAATCGGAAGCCTAACCGGATCTCTAACCCTAGCACTCAACATAACCCTAACCCTAGGTCCAATCGGAACCCTAACCGGATCTCTAACCCTAGCCCTCAACATAACCCTAACCCTAGGGTCAGTAGGAACCCTAACAGGATCTCTAACCCTAGCCCTCAACATAACCCTAACTCGAGGTCCCACCGGAACCCTTACCGGATCTCTAACCCTAGCGCTCAACATAAATCTAACCCTAGGTCCAATCTGAACCCTAATCATATCTCTAAACCTAGCCCTCAACATAACCCTAACCCTAGGTCCAATCGGAACCCTAACCGGATCTCTAACCCTCGCCCTCAACATAACCCTAACCCTAGGTCCAATCGGAACCCTAACCGGATCTCTAACCCTCGCCCTCAACATAACCCTAACCCTAGGTCCAATCGAAACCCTAACCGGATCTCTAACCCTCGCCCTCAACATAACCCTAACCCTAGGTCCAATCGGAACCCTAACCGGATCTCTAAGCCTCGCGCTCAACATAACCCTAACCCTACGTCCAATCGGAACCCTAACCGGATCTCTAACCCTAGCCCTCAACATTACTCTAACCCTAGGTCCAATCGGAACCCTAACCGGATCTCTAACCCTAGCCCTCAACATAACCCTAACCCTAGGTCCAATCGGAACCCTAACCGGATATCTATCCCTAGCCCTCAATGAACCCTAACCCTAGGTCCAATCGGAACCCTAACCGGATCTCTAACCCTCGCCCTCAACATAACCCTAACCCTAGGTCCAATCGGAACCCTAACCGGATCTCTAACCCTCGCCCTCAAAATAACCCTAACCCTAGGTCCAATCGGAACCCTAACAGGATCTCTAACCCTCGCCCTCAACATAACCCTAACCCTAGGTCCAATCGGAACCCTAACCGGATCTCTAACCCTGGCCCTCAACATAACCCTAAACCTAGGTCCAATCGAAACCCTTACAGGATCTCTAACCCTAGCCATCAACATAACCCTAACCCTAGGTCCAATCGGAAGCCTAACCGGATCTCTAACCCTAGCACTCAACATAACCCTAACCCTAGGTCCAATCGGAACCCTAACCGGATCTCTAACCCTAGCCCTCAACATAACCCTAACCCTAGGGTCAGTCGGAACCCTAACAGGATCTCTAACCCCAGCCCTCAACATAACCCTAACTCGAGGTCGCACCGGAACCCTTACCGGATCTCTAACCCTAGCGCTCAACATAAATCTAACCCTAGGTCCAATCTTAACCCTAATCGGATCTCTAAACCTAGCCCTCAACATAACCCTAACCCTAGGTCCAATCGGAACCCTAACCGGATCTCTAACACTCGCCCTCAACATAACCCTAACCCTAGGTCCAATCGGAACCCTAACCGGATATCTAACCCTCGCCCTCAACATAACCCTAACCCTACGTCCAATCGGAACCCTAACCGGATCTCTAACCCTAGCTCTCAACATTACTCTAACCCTAGGTCCAATCGGAACCCTAACCGGATCTCTAACCCTAGCCCTCAACATAACCCTAACCCTAGGTCCAATCGGAACCCTAACCGGATATCTATCCCTAGCCCTCAACAGAACCCTAACCCTAGGTCCAATCGGAACCCTAACCGGATATCTATCCTAGCCCTCAACAGAACCCTAACCCTAGGTCCAATCGGAACCCTAACCAGATCTCTAACCCTAGCCCTCAACATAACCCTAACCCTAGTTCCAATCGGAACCCTAAACGAATATCTAACCCTAGTCCTCAACATAACCCTAACCCTAGGTCCAATCGGAACCCTAACCGGATCTCTACCCCTCTCCCTCAACATAACCCTAACCCTAGGTCCAATCGGAACCCTGACCGGATATCTATTCCTAGCCCTCAACAGAACCCTACCTTAGGTCCAATCGGAACCCTAACCGGATCTCTAACCCTAGCCCTCAACATAACCCTAACCCTAGGTCCAATCGGAACCCTAAACGGATATCTAACCCTAGCCCTCAACATAACCCTAACCCTAGGTCCAATCGGAACCCTAACCGGATCACTAACCCTAGCCCTCAACATAACCATAACCCTAGGTCCAATCGGATCTGTAACCAGATCTCTAACCCTAGCCCTCAACATAACCCTAGTCCTAGGTCCAATCGGAACCCTAACCGGATCTCTAATCCTAGCCCTCAACATAATCCTAACCCTAGGTCCAATCGGAACCCTAACCGGATATCTATCCCTAGCCCTCAACAGAACCCTAACCCTTGGTCCAATCGGAACCCTAACCGGATCTCTAACCCTAGCCCTCAACATAACCCTAACCCTATGGTCAGTCGGAACCCTAACAGGATTTCTAACCCTAGCCCTCAACATAACCCTAACTCGAGGTCCCACCGGAACCCTTACCGGATCTCTAACCCTAGCGCTCAACATAAATCTAACCCTAGGTCCAATCTGAACCCTAATCGGATCTCTAAACCTAGCCCTCAACATAACCCTAACCCTAGGTCCAATCGGAACCCTAACCGGATCTCTAACCCTCGCCCTCAACATAACCCTAACCCTAGGTCCAATCGGAACCCTAACAGCATCTCTAACCCTCGCCCTCAACATAACCCTAACCCTACGTCCAATCGGAACCCTAACCGGATCTCTAACCCTAGCCCTCAACATTACTCTAACCCTAGGTCCAATCGGAACCCTAACCGGATCTCTAACCCTAGCCCTCAACATAACCCTAACCCTAGGTCCAATCGGAACCCTAACCGGATATCTATCCCTAGCACTCAACAGAACCCTACCCTAGGTCCAATCGGAACCCTAACCGGATCTCTAACCCTAGCCCTCAACATAACCCTAACCCTAGGTCCAATCGGAACCCTAAACGGATATCTAACCCTAGCCCTCAACATAACCCTAACCCTAGGTCCAATCGGAACGCTAACCGGATCTCTAAATCTAGCCCTCAACATAACCCTAACCCTAGGTCCAGTCAGAACCCTATCCGGATCTCTAACCCTAGCCCTCAACATAACCATAACCCTAGGTCCAATCGGATCTGTAACCAGATCTCTAACCCTAGCCCTCAACATAACCCTAACCCTAGGTCCAATCGGAACCCTAACCGGATCTCTAATCCTAGCCCTCAACATAATCCTAACCCTAGGTCCAATCGGAACCCTAACCGGATCTCTAAACCTAGCCCTCAACATAACCCTAACCCTAGGTCCAATCGGAACCCTAACCGGATCTCTAACCCTCACCCTCAACATAACCCTAACCCTAGGTCCAATCGGAACCCTAACCGGATCTCTAAGCCTCGCGCTCAACATAACCCTAACCCTACGTCCAATCGGAACCCTAACCGGATCTCTAACCCTAGCCCTCAACATTACTCTAACCCTAGGTCCAATCGGAACCCTAACCGGATCTCTAACCCTAGCCCTCAACATAACCCTAACCCTAGGTCCAATCGGAACGCTAACCGGATCTCTAAATCTAGCCCTCAACATAACCATAACCCTAGGTCCAATCAGAACCCTAACCGGATCTCTAAACCTAGCCCTCAACATAAACATAACCCTAGGTCCAATCGGATCTGTAACCAGATCTGTAACCCTAGCCCTCAACATAACCCTAACCCTAGGTCCAATCGGAACCCTAACCGGATCTCTAATCCTAGCCCTCAACATAATCCTAACCCTAGGTCCAATCGGAACCCTAACCGGATCTCTAAACCTAGCCCTCAACATAACCCTAACCCTAGGTCCAATCGAAACCCTAACCGGATCTCTAACCCTCGCCCTCAACATAACCCTAACCCTAGGTCCAATCGGAACCCTAACCGGATCTCTAAGCCTCGCGCTCAACATAACCCTAACCCTACGTCCAATCGGAACCCTAACCGGATCTCTAACCCTAGCCCTCAACATTACTCTAACCCTAGGTCCAATCGGAACCCTAACCGGATCTCTAACCCTAGCCCTCAACATAACCCTAACCCTAGGTCCAATCGGAACCCTAACCGGATATCTATCCCTAGCCCTCAATGAACCCTAACCCTAGGTCCAATCGGAACCCTAACCGGATCTCTAACCCTCGCCCTCAACATAACCCTAACCCTAGGTCCAATCGGAACCCTAACCGGATCTCTAACCCTCGCCCTCAAAATAACCCTAACCCTAGGTCCAATCGGAACCCTAACAGGATCTCTAACCCTCGCCCTCAACATAACCCTAACCCTAGGTCCAATCGGAACCCTAACCGGATCTCTAACCCTGGCCCTCAACATAACCCTAACCCTAGGTCCAATCGAAACCCTTACAGGATCTCTAACCCTAGCCATCAACATAACCCTAACCCTAGGTCCAATCGGAAGCCTAACCGGATCTCTAACCCTAGCACTCAACATAACCCTAACCCTAGGTCCAATCGGAACCCTAACCGGATCTCTAACCCTAGCCCTCAACATAACCCTAACCCTAGGGTCAGTCGGAACCCTAACAGGATCTCTAACCCTAGCCCTCAACATAACCCTAACTCGAGGTCCCACCGGAACCCTTACCGGATCTCTAACTTTAGCGCTCAACATAAATCTAACCCTAGGTCCAATCTGAACCCTAATCGGATCTCTAAACCTAGCCCTCAACATAACCCTAACCCTAGGTCCAATCGGAACCCTAACCGGATCTCTAACACTCGCCCTCAACATAACTCTAACCCTAGGTCCAATCGGAACCCTAACCGGATATCTAACCCTCGCCCTCAACATAACCCTAACCCTACGTCCAATCGGAACCCTAACCGGATCTCTAACCCTAGCCCTCAACATTACTCTAACCCTAGGTCCAATCGTAACCCTAACCGGATCTCTAACCCTAGCCCTCAACATAACCCTAACCCTAGGTCCAATCGGAACCCTAACCGGATATCTATCCCTAGCCCTCAACAGAACCCTAACCCTAGGTCCAATCGGAACCCTAACCGGATATCTATCCTAGCCCTCAACAGAACCCTAACCCTAGGTCCAATCGGAACCCTAACCGGATCTCTAACCCTAGCCCTCAACATAACCCTAACCCTAGTTCCAATCGGAACCCTAAACGAATATCTAACCCTAGTCCTCAACATAACCCTAACCCTAGGTCCAATCGGAACCCTAACAGGATCTCTACCCCTCTCCCTCAACATAACCCTAACCCTAGGTCCAATCGGAACCCTAACCGGATATCTATCCCTAGCCCTCAACAGAACCCTACCTTAGGTCCAATCGGAACCCTAACCGGATCTCTAACCCTAGCCCTCAACATAACCCTAACCCTAGGTCCAATCGGAACCCTAAACGGATATCTAACCCTAGCCCTCAACATAACCCTAACCCTAGGTCCAATCGGAACCCTAACCGGATCACTAACCCTAGCCCTCAACATAACCATAACCCTAGGTCCAATCGGATCTGTAACCAGATCTCTAACCCTAGCCCTCAACATAACCCTAGCCCTAGGTCCAATCGGAACCCTAACCGGATCTCTAATCCTAGCCCTCAACATAATCCTAACCCTAGGTCCAATCGGAACCCTAACCGGATATCTATCCCTAGCCCTCAACAGAACCCTAACCCTTGGTCCAATCGGAACCCTAACCGGATCTCTAACCCTAGCCCTCAACATAACCCTAACCCTATGGTCAGTCGGAACCCTAACAGGATCTCTAACCCTAGCCCTCAACATAACCCTAACTCGAGGTCCCACCGGAACCCTTACCGGATCTCTAACCCTAGCGCTCAACATAAATCTAACCCTAGGTCCAATCTGAAACCTAATCGGATCTCTAAACCTAGCCCGCAACAGAACCCTAACCCTAGGTCCAATCGGAACCCTAACCGGATCTCTAACCCTCGCCCTCAACATAACCCTAACCCTAGGTCCAATCGGAACCCTAACCGGATCTCTAACCCTCGCCCTCAACATAACCCTAACCCTAGGTCCAATCGGAACCCTAACAGGATCTCTACCCCTCTCCCTCAACATAACCCTAACCCTAGGTCCAATCGGAACCCTAACCGGATCACTAACCCTAGCCCTCAACATAACCCTAACCCTAGGTCCAATCGGAACCCTAACCGGATATCTATCCCTAGCCCTCAACAGAACCCTAACCCTAGGTCCAATCGGAACCCTAACCGGATCTCTAACCCTAGCCCTCAACATAACCCTAACCCTAGTTCCAATCGCAACCCTAAACGAATATCTAACCCTGGCACTCAACATAACCCTAACCCTAGGTCCAATCGGAACCCTAACAGGATCTCTACCCCTCTCCCTCAACATAACCCTAACCCTAGGTCCAATCGGAACCCTAACCGGATATCTATCCCTAGACCTCAACAGAACCCTACCCTAGGTCCAATCGGAACCCTAACCGGATCTCTAACCCTAGCCCTCAACATAACCCTAACACTAGGTCCAAGAGGAACCCTAAACGGATATCTAACCCTAGCCCTCAACATAACCCTAACCCTAGGTCCAATCGGAACCCTAACCGGATCACTAACCCTAGCCCTCAACATAACCCTAACCCTAGGTCCAATCGGAACGCTAACCGGATCTCTAAATCTAGCCCTCAACATAACCCTAACCCTAGATCCAATCGGAACCCTAACCGGATCTCTAACCCTAGCCCTCAACATAACCATAACTCTAGGTCCAATCGGATCTGTATCCAGATCTCTAACCCTAGCCCTCAACATAACCCTAACCCTAGGTCCAATCGGAACCCTAACCGGATCTCTAAGCCTCGCGCTCAACATAACCCTAACCCTACGTCCAATCGGAACCCTAACCGGATCTCTAACCCTAGCCCTCAACATTACTCTAACCCTAGGTCCAATCGGAACCCTAACCGGATCTCTAACCCTAGCCCTCAACATAACCCTAACCATAGGTCCAATCGGAACCCTAAACGGATATCTAACCCTAGCCCTCAACATAACCCTAACCCTAGGTCCAATCGGAACGCTAACCGGATCTCTAAATCTAGCCCTCAACATAACCCTAACCCTAGGTCCAATCAGAACCCTAACCGGATCTCTAACCCTAGCCCTCAACATAACCATAACCCTAGGTCCAATCGGATCTGTAACCAGATCTCTAACCCTAGCCCTCAACATAACGCTAACCCTAGGTCCAATCGGAACACTAACCGGATCTCTAACCCTAACCCTCAACATAACCCTAACCCTAGGTTCAATCTGAACCCTAACCGGATCTCTAACCCTAGCCCTCAACATAACCCTAACCCTAGGTCCAATCGGAACACTAACCGGATCTCTAACCCTAACCCTCAACATAACCCTAACCCTAGGTTCAATCGGAACCCTAACCGGATCTCTAACCCTAGCCCTCAACATAAACCTAACCCTAGGTCCAATCGGAATCCTAACCGGATCTCTAATCCTAGCCCTCAACATAACCGTAACCCTAGGTCCAATCGGATCCCTAACCGGATCTCTAACCCTAGCCCTCAACATAACCCTAACCCTAGGTTCAATCGGAACCCTAACCGGATCTCTAACCCTAGCACTCAACATAACCCTAACCCTAGGTCCAATCGAAACCCTTACAGGATCTCTAAACCTAGCCAACAACATAACCCTAACCCTAGGTCCAATCGGAAGCCTAACCGGATCTCTAACCCTAGCACTGAACATAACCCTAACCCTAGGTCCAATCGGAACCCTAACCGGATCTCTAACCCTAGCCCTCAACATAACCCTAACCCTAGGGTCAGTCGGAACCCTAACAGGATCTCTAACCCTAGCCCTCAACATAACCCTAACTCGAGGTCCCACCGGAACCCTTACCGGATCTCTAACCCTAGCGCTCAACATAAATCTAACCCTAGGTCCAATCTGAACCCTAATCGGATCTCTAAACCTAGCCCTCAACATAACCCTAACCCTAGGTCCAATCGGAACCCTAACCGGATCTCTAACCCTCGCCCTCAACATAACCCTAACCCTAGGTCCAATCGGAACCCTAACCGGATCTCTAACCCTCGCCCTCAACATAACCCTAACCCTACGTCCAATCGGAACCCTAACCGGATCTCTAACCCTAGCCCTCAACATTACTCTAACCATAGGTCCAATCGGAACCCTAACCGGATATCTATCCCTAGCCCTCAACAGAACCCTAACCCTAGGTCCAATCGGAACCCTAACCGGATCTCTAACCCTCGCCCTCAACATAACCCTAACCCTAGGTCCAATCGGAACCCTAACCGGATCTCTAACCCTCGCCCTCAACATAACCCTAACCCTAGGTCCAATCGGAACCCTAACAGGATCTCTAACACTCGCCCTCAACATAACCCTAACCCTAGGTCCAATCGGATCTGTAACCAGATCTCTAACCCTAGCCCTCAACATAACCCTAACCCTAGGTCCAATCGGAACCCTAACCGGATCTCTAATCCTAGCCCTCAACATAATCCTAACCCTAGGTCCAATCGGAACCCTAACCGGATCTCTAAACCTAGCCCTCAACATAACCCTAACCCTAGGTCCAATCGGAACCCTAACCGGATCTCTAACTCTCGCCCTCTACATAACCCTAACCCTAGGTCCAATCGGAACCCTAACCGGATCTCTAAGCCTCGCGCTCAACATAACCCTAACCCTACGTCCAATCGGAACCCTAACCGGATCTCTAACCCTAGCCCTCAACATTACTCTAACCCTAGGTCCAATCGGAACCCTAACCGGATCTCTAACCCTAGCCCTCAACATAACCCTAACCCTAGGTTCAATCGGAACCCTAACCGGATATCTATCCCTAGCCCGCAACAGAACCCTAACCCTAGGTCCAATCGGAACCCTAACCGGATCTCTAACCCTCGCCCTCAACATAACCCTAACCCTAGGTCCAATCGGAACCCTAACCGGATCTCTAACCCTCGCCCTCAACATAACCCTAACCCTAGGTCCAATCGGAACCCTAACAGGATCTCTACCCCTCTCCCTCAACATAACCCTAACCCTAGGTCCAATCGGAACCCTAACCGGATCTCTAACCCTCGCACTCAACATAACCCTAACCCTACGTCCAATCGGAACCCTAACAGGATCTCTCACCCTAGCCCTCAACATAACTCTAACCCTAGGTCCAATCGGAACCCTAAGCGGAACTCTAACCCTAGCCCTCAACATAACCCTAACCCTAGGTCCAATCGGAACCCTAACCGGATATCTATAACTAGCCCTCAACAGAACCCTAACCCTAGGTCAAATCGGAACCCTAACCGGATCTCTAACCCTAGCCCTCAACATAACACTAACCTTAGGTCCAATCGGAACCCTAACCGGATATCTATACCTAGCCCTCAACAGAACCCTAACCCTAGGTCAAATCGGAACCCTAACCGGATCTCTAACGCTAGCACTCAACATAACCCTAACCCTAGGTCCAATCGGAACCCTAACCGGATCTCTAACCCTAGCCCTCAACATAACCCTAACCCTAGGGTCAGTAGGAACCCTAACAGGATCTCTAACCCTAGCCCTCAACATAACCCTAACTCGAGGTCCCACCGGAACCCTTACCGGATCTCTAACCCTAGCGCTCAACATAAATCTAACCCTAGGTCCAATCTGAACCCTAATCATATCTCTAAACCTAGCCCTCAACATAACCCTAACCCTAGGTCCAATCGGAACCCTAACCGGATCTCTAACCCTCGCCCTCAACATAACCCTAACCCTAGGTCCAATCGGAACCCTAACCGGATCTCTAACCCTCGCCCTCAACATAACCCTAACCCTAGGTCCAATCGAAACCCTAACCGGATCTCTAACCCTCGCCCTCAACATAACCCTAACCCTAGGTCCAATCGGAACCCTAACCGGATCTCTAAGCCTCGCGCTCAACATAACCCTAACCCTACGTCCAATCGGAACCCTAACCGGATCTCTAACCCTAGCCCTCAACATTACTCTAACCCTAGGTCCAATCGGAACCCTAACCGGATCTCTAACCCTAGCCCTCAACATAACCCTAACCCTAGGTCCAATCGGAACCCTAACCGGATATCTATCCCTAGCCCTCAATGAACCCTAACCCTAGGTCCAATCGGAACCCTAACCGGATCTCTAACCCTCGCCCTCAACATAACCCTAACCCTAGGTCCAATCGGAACCCTAACCGGATCTCTAACCCTCGCCCTCAAAATAACCCTAACCCTAGGTCCAATCGGAACCCTAACAGGATCTCTAACCCTCGCCCTCAACATAACCCTAACCCTAGGTCCAATCGGAACCCTAACCGGATCTCTAACCCTGGCCCTCAACATAACCCTAACCCTAGGTCCAATCGGAACCCTAACCGGATATCTATCCCTAGCCCTCAACAGAACCCTACCTTAGGTCCAATCGGAACCCTAACCGGATCTCTAACCCTAGCCCTCAACATAACCCTAACCCTAGGTCCAATCGGAACCCTAAACGGATATCTAACCCTAGCCCTCAACATAACCCTAACCCTAGGTCCAATCGGAACCCTAACCGGATCACTAACCCTAGCCCTCAACATAACCATAACCCTAGGTCCAATCGGATCTGTAACCAGATCTCTAACCCTAGCCCTCAACATAACCCTAGCCCTAGGTCCAATCGGAACCCTAACCGGATCTCTAATCCTAGCCCTCAACATAATCCTAACCCTAGGTCCAATCGGAACCCTAACCGGATATCTATCCCTAGCCCTCAACAGAACCCTAACCCTTGGTCCAATCGGAACCCTAACCGGATCTCTAACCCTAGCCCTCAACATAACCCTAACCCTATGGTCAGTCGGAACCCTAACAGGATCTCTAACCCTAGCCCTCAACATAACCCTAACTCGAGGTCCCACCGGAACCCTTACCGGATCTCTAACCCTAGCGCTCAACATAAATCTAACCCTAGGTCCAATCTGAACCCTAATCGGATCTCTAAACCTAGCCCTCAACATAACCCTAACCCTAGGTCCAATCGGAACCCTAACCGGATCTCTAACCCTCGCCCTCAACATAACCCTAACCCTAGGTCCAATCGGAACCCTAACAGGATCTCTAACCCTCGCCCTCAACATAACCCTAACCCTACGTCCAATCGGAACCCTAACCGGATCTCTAACCCTAGCCCTCAACATTACTCTAACCCTAGGTCCAATCGGAACCCTAACCGGATCTCTAACCCTAGCCCTCAACATAACCCTAACCCTAGGTCCAATCGGAACCCTAACCGGATATCTATCCCTAGCCCGCAACAGAACCCTAACCCTAGGTCCAATCGGAACCCTAACCGGATCTCTAACCCTCGCCCTCAACATAACCCTAACCCTAGGTCCAATCGGAACGCTAACCGGATCTCTAACCCTCGCCCTCAACATAACCCTAACCCTAGGTCCAATCGGAACCCTAACAGGATCTCTACCCCTCTCCCTCAACATAACCCTAACCCTAGGTCCAATCGGAACCCTAACCGGATCACTAACCCTAGCCCTCAACATAACCCTAACCCTAGGTCCAATCGGAACCCTAACCGGATATCTATCCCTAGCCCTCAACAGAACCCTAACCCTAGGTCCAATCGGAACCCTAACCGGATCTCTAACCCTAGCCCTCAACATAACCCTAACCCTAGTTCCAATCGGAACCCTAAACGAATATCTAACCCTGGCACTCAACATAACCCTAACCCTAGGTCCAATCGGAACCCTAACAGGATCTCTACCCCTCTCCCTCAACATAACCCTAACCCTAGGTCCAATCGGAACCCTAACCGGATATCTATCCCTAGACCTCAACAGAACCCTACCCTAGGTCCAATCGGAACCCTAACCGGATCTCTAACCCTAGCCCTCAACATAACCCTAACACTAGGTCCAAGAGGAACCCTAAACGGATATCTAACCCTAGCCCTCAACATAACCCTAACCCTAGGTCCAATCGGAACCCTAACCGGATCACTAACCCTAGCCCTCAACATAACCCTAACCCTAGGTCCAATCGGAACGCTAACCGGATCTCTAAATCTAGCCCTCAACATAACCCTAACCCTAGATCCAATCGGAACCCTAACCGGATCTCTAACCCTAGCCCTCAACATAACCATAACTCTAGGTCCAATCGGATCTGTATCCAGATCTCTAACCCTAGCCCTCAACATAACCCTAACCCTAGGTCCAATCGGAACCCTAACCGGATCTCTAAGCCTCGCGCTCAACATAACCCTAACCCTACGTCCAATCGGAACCCTAACCGGATCTCTAACCCTAGCCCTCAACATTACTCTAACCCTAGGTCCAATCGGAACCCTAACCGGATCTCTAACCCTAGCCCTCAACATAACCCTAACCATAGGTCCAATCGGAACCCTAAACGGATATCTAACCCTAGCCCTCAACATAACCCTAACCCTAGGTCCAATCGGAACGCTAACCGGATCTCTAAATCTAGCCCTCAACATAACCCTAACCCTAGGTCCAATCAGAACCCTAACCGGATCTCTAACCCTAGCCCTCAACATAACCATAACCCTAGGTCCAATCGGATCTGTAACCAGATCTCTAACCCTAGCCCTCAACATAACCCTAACCCTAGGTCCAATCGGAACACTAACCGGATCTCTAACCCTAACCCTCAACATAACCCTAACCCTAGGTTCAATCTGAACCCTAACCGGATCTCTAACCCTAGCCCTCAACATAACCCTAACCCTAGGTCCAATCGGAACACTAACCGGATCTCTAACCCTAACCCTCAACATAACCCTAACCCTAGGTTCAATCGGAACCCTAACCGGATCTCTAACCCTAGCCCTCAACATAACCCTAACCCTAGGTCCAATCGGAATCCTAACCGGATCTCTAATCCTAGCCCTCAACATAACCGTAACCCTAGGTCCAATCGGATCCCTAACCGGATCTCTAACCCTAGCCCTCAACATAACCCTAACCCTAGGTTCAATCGGAACCCTAACCGGATCTCTAACCCTAGCACTCAACATAACCCTAACCCTAGGTCCAATCGAAACCCTTACAGGATCTCTAAACCTAGCCAACAACATAACCCTAACCCTAGGTCCAATCGGAAGCCTAACCGGATCTCTAACCCTAGCACTGAACATAACCCTAACCCTAGGTCCAATCGGAACCCTAACCGGATCTCTAACCCTAGCCCTCAACATAACCCTAACCCTAGGGTCAGTCGGAACCCTAACAGGATCTCTAACCCTAGCCCTCAACATAACCCTAACCATAGGTCCAATCGGAACCCTAAACGGATATCTAACCCTAGCCCTCAACATAACCCTAACCCTAGGTCCAATCGGAACGCTAACCGGATCTCTAAATCTAGCCCTCAACATAACCCTAACCCTAGGTCCAATCAGAACCCTAACCGGATCTCTAACCCTAGCCCTCAACATAACCATAACCCTAGGTCCAATCGGATCTGTAACCAGATCTCTAACCCTAGCCCTCAACATAACCCTAACCCTAGGTCCAATCGGAACCCTAACCGGATCTCTAAGCCTCGCGCTCAACATAACCCTAACCCTACGTCCAATCGGAACCCTAACCGGATCTCTAACCCTAGCCCTCAACATAACCCTAACCCTAGGGTCAGTCGGAACCCTAACCGGATCTCTAACCCTAGCCCTCAACATAACCCTAACCATAGGTCCAATCGGAACCCTAAACGGATATCTAACCCTAGCCCTCAACATAACCCTAACCCTAGGTCCAATCGGAACGCTAACCGGATCTCTAAATCTAGCCCTCAACATAACCCTAACCCTAGGTCCAATCAGAACCCTAACCGGATCTCTAACCCTAGCCCTCAACATAACCATAACCCTAGGTCCAATCGGATCTGTAACCAGATCTCTAACCCTAGCCCTCAACATAACCCTAACCCTAGGTCCAATCGGAACACTAACCGGATCTCTAACCCTAACCCTCAACATAACCCTAACCCTAGGTTCAATCTGAACCCTAACCGGATCTCTAACCCTAGCCCTCAACATAACCCTAACCCTAGGTCCAATCGGAACACTAACCGGATCTCTAACCCTAACCCTCAACATAACCCTAACCCTAGGTTCAATCGGAACCCTAACCGGATCTCTAACCCTAGCCCTCAACATAACCCTAACCCTAGGTCCAATCGGAATCCTAACCGGATCTCTAATCCTAGCCCTCAACATAACCGTAACCCTAGGTCCAATCGGATCCCTAACCGGATCTCTAACCCTAGCCCTCAACATAACCCTAACCCTAGGTTCAATCGGAACCCTAACCGGATCTCTAACCCTAGCACTCAACATAACCCTAACCCTAGGTCCAATCGAAACCCTTACAGGATCTCTAAACCTAGCCAACAACATAACCCTAACCCTAGGTCCAATCGGAAGCCTAACCGGATCTCTAACCCTAGCACTGAACATAACCCTAACCCTAGGTCCAATCGGAACCCTAACCGGATCTCTAACCCTAGCCCTCAACATAACCCTAACCCTAGGGTCAGTCGGAACCCTAACAGGATCTCTAACCCTAGCCCTCAACATAACCCTAACTCGAGGTCCCACCGGAACCCTTACCGGATCTCTAACCCTAGCGCTCAACATAAATCTAACCCTAGGTCCAATCTGAACCCTAATCGGATCTCTAAACCTAGCCCTCAACATAACCCTAACCCTAGGTCCAATCGGAACCCTAACCGGATCTCTAACCCTCGCCCTCAACATAACCCTAACCCTAGGTCCAATCGGAACCCTAACCGGATTTCTAACCCTCGCCCTCAACATAACCCTAACCCTACGTCCAATCGGAACCCTAACCGGATCTCTAACCCTAGCCCTCAACATTACTCTAACCATAGGTCCAATCGGAACCCTAACCGGATATCTATCCCTAGCCCTCAACAGAACCCTAACCCTAGGTCCAATCGGAACCCTAACCGGATCTCTAACCCTCGCCCTCAACATAACCCTAACCCTAGGTCCAATCGGAACCCTAACCGGATCTCTAACCCTCGCCCTCAACATAACCCTAACCCTAGGTCCAATCGGAACCCTAACAGGATCTCTAACACTCGCCCTCAACATAACCCTAACCCTAGGTCCAATCGGAACCCTAACCGGATCTCTAACCCTCGCACTCAACATAACCCTAACCCTACGTCCAATCGGAACCCTAACAGGATCTCTCACCCTAGCCCTCAACATAACTCTAACCCTAGGTCCAATCGGAACCCTAAGCGGAACTCTAACCCTAGCCCTCAACATAACCCTAACCCTAGGTCCAATCGGAACCCTAACCGGATATCTATAACTAGCCCTCAACAGAACCCTAACCCTAGGTCAAATCGGAACCCTAACCGGATCTCTAACCCTAGCCCTCAACATAACACTAACCTTAGGTCCAATCGGAACCCTAACCGGATATCTATACCTAGCCCTCAACAGAACCCTAACCCTAGGTCAAATCGGAACCCTAACCGGATCTCTAACCCTAGCCATCAACATAACCCTAACCCTAGGTCCAATCGGAAGCCTAACCGGATCTCTAACCCTAGCACTCAACATAACCCTAACCCTAGGTCCAATCGGAACCCTAACCGGATCTCTAACCCTAGCCCTCAACATAACCCTAACCCTAGGGTCAGTAGGAACCCTAACAGGATCTCTAACCCTAGCCCTCAACATAATCCTAACTCGAGGTCCCACCGGAACCCTTACCGGATCTCTAACCCTAGCGCTCAACATAAATCTAACCCTAGGTCCAATCTGAACCCTAATCATATCTCTAAACCTAGCCCTCAACATAACCCTAACCCTAGGTCCAATCGGAACCCTAACCGGATCTCTAACCCTCGCCCTCAACATAACCCTAACCCTAGGTCCAATCGGAACCCTAACCGGATCTCTAACCCTCGCCCTCAACATAACCCTAACCCTAGGTCCAATCGAAACCCTAACCGGATCTCTAACCCTCGCCCTCAACATAACCCTAACCCTAGGTCCAATCGGAACCCTAACCGGATCTCTAAGCCTCGCGCTCAACATAACCCTAACCCTACGTCCAATCGGAACCCTAACCGGATCTCTAACCCTAGCCCTCAACATTACTCTAACCCTAGGTCCAATCGGAACCCTAACCGGATCTCTAACCCTAGCCCTCAACATAACCCTAACCCTAGGTCCAATCGGAACCCTAACCGGATATCTATCCCTAGCCCTCAATGAACCCTAACCCTAGGTCCAATCGGAACCCTAACCGGATCTCTAACCCTCGCCCTCAACATAACCCTAACCCTAGGTCCAATCGGAACCCTAACCGGATCTCTAACCCTCGCCCTCAAAATAACCCTAACCCTAGGTCCAATCGGAACCCTAACAGGATCTCTAACCCTCGCCCTCAACATAACCCTAACCCTAGGTCCAATCGGAACCCTAACCGGATCTCTAACCCTGGCCCTCAACATAACCCTAACCCTAGGTCCAATCGGAACCCTAACCGGATATCTATCCCTAGCCCTCAACAGAACCCTACCTTAGGTCCAATCGGAACCCTAACCGGATCTCTAACCCTAGCCCTCAACATAACCCTAACCCTAGGTCCAATCGGAACCCTAAACGGATATCTAACCCTAGCCCTCAACATAACCCTAACCCTAGGTCCAATCGGAACCCTAACCGGATCACTAACCCTAGCCCTCAACATAACCATAACCCTAGGTCCAATCGGATCTGTAACCAGATCTCTAACCCTAGCCCTCAACATAACCCTAGCCCTAGGTCCAATCGGAACCCTAACCGGATCTCTAATCCTAGCCCTCAACATAATCCTAACCCTAGGTCCAATCGGAACCCTAACCGGATATCTATCCCTAGCCCTCAACAGAACCCTAACCCTTGGTCCAATCGGAACCCTAACCGGATCTCTAACCCTAGCCCTCAACATAACCCTAACCCTATGGTCAGTCGGAACCCTAACAGGATCTCTAACCCTAGCCCTCAACATAACCCTAACTCGAGGTCCCACCGGAACCCTTACCGGATCTCTAACCCTAGCGCTCAACATAAATCTAACCCTAGGTCCAATCTGAACCCTAATCGGATCTCTAAACCTAGCCCTCAACATAACCCTAACCCTAGGTCCAATCGGAACCCTAACCGGATCTCTAACCCTCGCCCTCAACATAACCCTAACCCTAGGTCCAATCGGAACCCTAACAGGATCTCTAACCCTCGCCCTCAACATAACCCTAACCCTACGTCCAATCGGAACCCTAACCGGATCTCTAACCCTAGCCCTCAACATTACTCTAACCCTAGGTCCAATCGGAACCCTAACCGGATCTCTAACCCTAGCCCTCAACATAACCCTAACCCTAGGTCCAATCGGAACCCTAACCGGATATCTATCCCTAGCCCGCAACAGAACCCTAACCCTAGGTCCAAACGGAACCCTAACCGGATCTCTAACCCTCGCCCTCAACATAACCCTAACCCTAGGTCCAATCGGAACCCTAACCGGATCTCTAACCCTCGCCCTCAACATAACCCTAACCCTAGGTCCAATCGGAACCCTAACAGGATCTCTACCCCTCTCCCTCAACATAACCCTAACCCTAGGTCCAATCGGAACCCTAACCGGATCACTAACCCTAGCCCTCAACATAACCCTAACCCTAGGTCCAATCGGAACCCTAACCGGATATCTATCCCTAGCCCTCAACAGAACCCTAACCCTAGGTCCAATCGGAACCCTAACCGGATCTCTAACCCTAGCCCTCAACATAACCCTAACCCTAGTTCCAATCGGAACCCTAAACGAATATCTAACCCTGGCACTCAACATAACCGTAACCCTAGGTCCAATCGGATCCCTAAACGGATATCTAACCCTAGCCCTCAACATAACCCTAACCCTAGGTCCAATCGGAACACTAACCGGATCTCTAACCCTAACCCTCAACATAACCCTAACCCTAGGTTCAATCGGAACCCTAACCGGATCTCTAACCCTAGCCCTCAACATAACCCTAACCCTAGGTCCAATCGGAATCCTAACCGGATCTCTAATCCTAGCCCTCAACATAACCCTAACCATAGGTCCAATCGGAACCCTAAACGGATATCTAACCCTAGCCCTCAACATAACCCTAACCCTAGGTCCAATCGGAACGCTAACCGGATCTCTAAATCTAGCCCTCAACATAACCCTAACCCTAGGTCCAATCAGAACCCTAACCGGATCTCTAACCCTAGCCCTCAACATAACCATAACCCTAGGTCCAATCGGATCTGTAACCAGATCTCTAACCCTAGCCCTCAACATAACCCTAACCCTAGGTCCAATCGGAACACTAACCGGATCTCTAACCCTAACCCTCAACATAACCCTAACCCTAGGTTCAATCTGAACCCTAACCGGATCTCTAACCCTAGCCCTCAACATAACCCTAACCCTAGGTCCAATCGGAACACTAACCGGATCTCTAACCCTAACCCTCAACATAACCCTAACCCTAGGTTCAATCGGAACCCTAACCGGATCTCTAACCCTAGCCCTCAACATAACCCTAACCCTAGGTCCAATCGGAATCCTAACCGGATCTCTAATCCTAGCCCTCAACATAACCGTAACCCTAGGTCCAATCGGATCCCTAACCGGATCTCTAACCCTAGCCCTCAACATAACCCTAACCCTAGGTTCAATCGGAACCCTAACCGGATCTCTAACCCTAGCACTCAACATAACCCTAACCCTAGGTCCAATCGAAACCCTTACAGGATCTCTAAACCTAGCCAACAACATAACCCTAACCCTAGGTCCAATCGGAAGCCTAACCGGATCTCTAACCCTAGCACTGAACATAACCCTAACCCTAGGTCCAATCGGAACCCTAACCGGATCTCTAACCCTAGCCCTCAACATAACCCTAACCCTAGGGTCAGTCGGAACCCTAACAGGATCTCTAACCCTAGCCCTCAACATAACCCTAACCATAGGTCCAATCGGAACCCTAAACGGATATCTAACCCTAGCCCTCAACATAACCCTAACCCTAGGTCCAATCGGAACGCTAACCGGATCTCTAAATCTAGCCCTCAACATAACCCTAACCCTAGGTCCAATCAGAACCCTAACCGGATCTCTAACCCTAGCCCTCAACATAACCATAACCCTAGGTCCAATCGGATCTGTAACCAGATCTCTAACCCTAGCCCTCAACATAACCCTAACCCTAGGTCCAATCGGAACCCTAACCGGATCTCTAAGCCTCGCGCTCAACATAACCCTAACCCTACGTCCAATCGGAACCCTAACCGGATCTCTAACCCTAGCCCTCAACATAACCCTAACCCTAGGGTCAGTCGGAACCCTAACCGGATCTCTAACCCTAGCCCTCAACATAACCCTAACCATAGGTCCAATCGGAACCCTAAACGGATATCTAACCCTAGCCCTCAACATAACCCTAACCCTAGGTCCAATCGGAACGCTAACCGGATCTCTAAATCTAGCCCTCAACATAACCCTAACCCTAGGTCCAATCAGAACCCTAACCGGATCTCTAACCCTAGCCCTCAACATAACCATAACCCTAGGTCCAATCGGATCTGTAACCAGATCTCTAACCCTAGCCCTCAACATAACCCTAACCCTAGGTCCAATCGGAACACTAACCGGATCTCTAACCCTAACCCTCAACATAACCCTAACCCTAGGTTCAATCTGAACCCTAACCGGATCTCTAACCCTAGCCCTCAACATAACCCTAACCCTAGGTCCAATCGGAACACTAACCGGATCTCTAACCCTAACCCTCAACATAACCCTAACCCTAGGTTCAATCGGAACCCTAACCGGATCTCTAACCCTAGCCCTCAACATAACCCTAACCCTAGGTCCAATCGGAATCCTAACCGGATCTCTAATCCTAGCCCTCAACATAACCGTAACCCTAGGTCCAATCGGATCCCTAACCGGATCTCTAACCCTAGCCCTCAACATAACCCTAACCCTAGGTTCAATCGGAACCCTAACCGGATCTCTAACCCTAGCACTCAACATAACCCTAACCCTAGGTCCAATCGAAACCCTTACAGGATCTCTAAACCTAGCCAACAACATAACCCTAACCCTAGGTCCAATCGGAAGCCTAACCGGATCTCTAACCCTAGCACTGAACATAACCCTAACCCTAGGTCCAATCGGAACCCTAACCGGATCTCTAACCCTAGCCCTCAACATAACCCTAACCCTAGGGTCAGTCGGAACCCTAACAGGATCTCTAACCCTAGCCCTCAACATAACCCTAACTCGAGGTCCCACCGGAACCCTTACCGGATCTCTAACCCTAGCGCTCAACATAAATCTAACCCTAGGTCCAATCGGAACCCTAACCGGATCTCTAACCCTCGCACTCAACATAACCCTAACCCTACGTCCAATCGGAACCCTAACAGGATCTCTCACCCTAGCCCTCAACATAACTCTAACCCTAGGTCCAATCGGAACCCTAAGCGGAACTCTAACCCTAGCCCTCAACATAACCCTAACCCTAGGTCCAATCGGAACCCTAACCGGATATCTATAACTAGCCCTCAACAGAACCCTAACCCTAGGTCAAATCGGAACCCTAACCGGATCTCTAACCCTAGCCCTCAACATAACACTAACCTTAGGTCCAATCGGAACCCTAACCGGATATCTATACCTAGCCCTCAACAGAACCCTAACCCTAGGTCAAATCGGAACCCTAACCGGATCTCTAACCCTAGCCATCAACATAACCCTAACCCTAGGTCCAATCGGAAGCCTAACCGGATCTCTAACCCTAGCACTCAACATAACCCTAACCCTAGGTCCAATCGGAACCCTAACCGGATCTCTAACCCTAGCCCTCACCATAACCCTAACCCTAGGTCCAATCGTAACCCTAACCGTATCTCTAACCCTAGCTCTCAACATAACCCTTCCCCTAGGTCCAATCGTAACCCTAACCGGATCTCTAACCCTAGCCCTCAACATAACCCTAACCCTAGGTCCAATAGTAAGCATAACCGGATCTCTAACCCGAGCCCTCAACATAATCCTAACCCTAGGTCCAATCGTAACCCTAACCGCATCTCTAACCCTAGCCCTCAACATAACCCTAACCCTAGGTCCAATCGTAAGCATAACCGGATCTCTAACCCTAGCCCTCAACATAACCCTAACCCTAGGTCCAATTGTAACCGTAACCGGATCTCTAACCCTAGCCCTCAACATAACACTAACCCTAGGTCCAGTCGTAAACCTAACCGGATCTCTAACCGTAGCCCTCAACATAACCCTAACCCTAGGTCCAATCGTAGCCCTAACCGGATCTCTAACCCTAGCCCTCAACATAACCCTAACCTTAGGTGCAATCGTAAGCATAACCGGATCTCTAACCCTAGCCCTCAACATAACCCTAACCCTAGGTCCAATCGTAACCCTAACCGGATCTCTAAACCTAGCCCTCAACATAAGCCTAACCTTAGGTCCAATCGTAACCGTAACCGGATCTCTAACCCTAGCCCTCAACATAACCCTAACCCTAGGTCCAATCGTAAGCATAACCGGATCTCTAACCCTAGCCCTCACCATAACCCTAACCCTAGGTCCAATCGTAACCCTAACCGTATCTCTAACCCTAGCTCTCAACATAACCCTTCCCCTAGGTCCAATCGTAACCCTAACCGGATCTCTAACCCTAGCCCTCAACATAACCCTAACCCTAGGTCCAATAGTAAGCATAACCGGATCTCTAACCCGAGCCCTCAACATAATCCTAACCCTAGGTCCAATCGTAACCCTAACCGCATCTCTAACCCTAGCCCTCAACATAACCCTAACCCTAGGTCCAATCGTAAGCATAACCGGATCTCTAACCCTAGCCCTCAACATAACCCTAACCCTAGGTCCAATCGTAACCGTAACCGGATCTCTAACCCTAGCCCTCAACATAACACTAACCCTAGGTCCAGTCGTAAACCTAACCGGATCTCTAACCGTAGCCCTCAACATAACCCTAACCCTAGGTCCAATCGTAGCCCTAACCGGATCTCTAACCCTAGCCCTCAACATAACCCTAACCCTAGGTGCAATCGTAAGCATAACCGGATCTCTAACCCTAGCCCTCAACATAACCCTAACTCTAGGTCCAATCGTAACCCTAACCGGATCTCTAACCCTAGACCTCAACATAACCCTAACCCTACGTCCAATCGTAACCCTAACCGGATCTCTAACCCTAGCCCTCAACATAACCCTAACCCTAGGTCCAATCGTAAGCATAACCGGATCTCTAACCCTAGCCCTCAACATAACCCTAACCCTAGGTCCAATCGTAACCCTAACCGGATCTCTAACCCTAGACCTCAACATAACCCTAACCCTAGGTCCAATCGTAACCCTAACCGGATCTCTAACCCTAGCCCTCAACATAACCCTAACCATAGATCCAATCGTAACCCCAACCGGATCTCTAACCCTAGCCCTCAACATAACCCTAAACCTAGGTCCAATCATAACCCTAACCGGATCTCTAACCCTAGCCCTCAACATAACCCTAACCCTAGGTCCAATCGTAACCGTAACCGGATCTCTAACCCTAGCCCTCAACATAACCCTAACCCTAGGTACAATCGTAACCCTAACCGGATCTCTAACCCTAGCCCTCAACATAACCCTAACCCTAGGTTCAATCGGAACCCTAACCGGATCTCTAACCCTAGCACTCAACATAACCCTAACCCTAGGTCCAATCGAAACCCTTACAGGATCTCTAAACCTAGCCAACAACATAACCCTAACCCTAGGTCCAATCGGAAGCCTAACCGGATCTCTAACCCTAGCACTGAACATAACCCTAACCCTAGGTCCAATCGGAACCCTAACCGGATATCTAACCCTAGCCCTCAACATAACCCTAACCCTAGGGTCAGTCGGAACCCTAACAGGATCTCTAACCCTAGCCCTCAACATAACCCTAACCATAGGTCCAATCGGAACCCTAAACGGATATCTAACCCTAGCCCTCAACATAACCCTAACCCTAGGTCCAATCGGAACGCTAACCGGATCTCTAAATCTAGCCCTCAACATAACCCTAACCCTAGGTCCAATCAGAACCCTAACCGGATCTCTAACCCTAGCCCTCAACATAACCATAACCCTAGGTCCAATCGGATCTGTAACCAGATCTCTAACCCTAGCCCTCAACATAACCCTAACCCTAGGTCCAATCGGAACCCTAACCGGATCTCTAAGCCTCGCGCTCAACATAACCCTAACCCTACGTCCAATCGGAACCCTAACCGGATCTCTAACCCTAGCCCTCAACATAACCCTAACCCTAGGGTCAGTCGGAACCCTAACCGGATCTCTAACCCTAGCCCTCAACATAACCCTAACCATAGGTCCAATCGGAACCCTAAACGGATATCTAACCCTAGCCCTCAACATAACCCTAACCCTAGGTCCAATCGGAACGCTAACCGGATCTCTAAATCTAGCCCTCAACATAACCCTAACCCTAGGTCCAATCAGAACCCTAACCGGATCTCTAACCCTAGCCCTCAACATAACCATAACCCTAGGTCCAATCGGATCTGTAACCAGATCTCTAACCCTAGCCCTCAACATAACCCTAACCCTAGGTCCAATCGGAACACTAACCGGATCTCTAACCCTAACCCTCAACATAACCCTAACCCTAGGTTCAATCTGAACCCTAACCGGATCTCTAACCCTAGCCCTCAACATAACCCTAACCCTAGGTCCAATCGGAACACTAACCGGATCTCTAACCCTAACCCTCAACATAACCCTAACCCTAGGTTCAATCGGAACCCTAACCGGATCTCTAACCCTAGCCCTCAACATAACCCTAACCCTAGGTCCAATCGGAATCCTAACCGGATCTCTAATCCTAGCCCTCAACATAACCGTAACCCTAGGTCCAATCGGATCCCTAACCGGATCTCTAACCCTAGCCCTCAACATAACCCTAACCCTAGGTTCAATCGGAACCCTAACCGGATCTCTAACCCTAGCACTCAACATAACCCTAACCCTAGGTCCAATCGAAACCCTTACAGGATCTCTAAACCTAGCCAACAACATAACCCTAACCCTAGGTCCAATCGGAAGCCTAACCGGATCTCTAACCCTAGCACTGAACATAACCCTAACCCTAGGTCCAATCGGAACCCTAACCGGATCTCTAACCCTAGCCCTCAACATAACCCTAACCCTAGGGTCAGTCGGAACCCTAACAGGATCTCTAACCCTAGCCCTCAACATAACCCTAACTCGAGGTCCCACCGGAACCCTTACCGGATCTCTAACCCTAGCGCTCAACATAAATCTAACCCTAGGTCCAATCTGAACCCTAATCGGATCTCTAAACCTAGCCCTCAACATAACCCTAACCCTAGGTCCAATCGGAACCCTAACCGGATCTCTAACCCTCGCCCTCAACATAACCCTAACCCTAGGTCCAATCGGAACCCTAACCGGATTTCTAACCCTCGCCCTCAACATAACCCTAACCCTACGTCCAATCGGAACCCTAACCGGATCTCTAACCCTAGCCCTCAACATTACTCTAACCATAGGTCCAATCGGAACCCTAACCGGATATCTATCCCTAGCCCTCAACAGAACCCTAACCCTAGGTCCAATCGGAACCCTAACCGGATCTCTAACCCTCGCCCTCAACATAACCCTAACCCTAGGTCCAATCGGAACCCTAACCGGATCTCTAACCCTCGCCCTCAACATAACCCTAACCCTAGGTCCAATCGGAACCCTAACAGGATCTCTAACACTCGCCCTCAACATAACCCTAACCCTAGGTCCAATCGGAACCCTAACCGGATCTCTAACCCTCGCACTCAACATAACCCTAACCCTACGTCCAATCGGAACCCTAACAGGATCTCTCACCCTAGCCCTCAACATAACTCTAACCCTAGGTCCAATCGGAACCCTAAGCGGAACTCTAACCCTAGCCCTCAACATAACCCTAACCCTAGGTCCAATCGGAACCCTAACCGGATATCTATAACTAGCCCTCAACAGAACCCTAACCCTAGGTCAAATCGGAACCCTAACCGGATCTCTAACCCTAGCCCTCAACATAACACTAACCTTAGGTCCAATCGGAACCCTAACCGGATATCTATACCTAGCCCTCAACAGAACCCTAACCCTAGGTCAAATCGGAACCCTAACCGGATCTCTAACCCTAGCCATCAACATAACCCTAACCCTAGGTCCAATCGGAAGCCTAACCGGATCTCTAACCCTAGCACTCAACATAACCCTAACCCTAGGTCCAATCGGAACCCTAACCGGATCTCTAACCCTAGCCCTCAACATAACCCTAACCCTAGGGTCAGTAGGAACCCTAACAGGATCTCTAACCCTAGCCCTCAACATAATCCTAACTCGAGGTCCCACCGGAACCCTTACCGGATCTCTAACCCTAGCGCTCAACATAAATCTAACCCTAGGTCCAATCTGAACCCTAATCATATCTCTAAACCTAGCCCTCAACATAACCCTAACCCTAGGTCCAATCGGAACCCTAACCGGATCTCTAACCCTCGCCCTCAACATAACCCTAACCCTAGGTCCAATCGGAACCCTAACCGGATCTCTAACCCTCGCCCTCAACATAACCCTAACCCTAGGTCCAATCGAAACCCTAACCGGATCTCTAACCCTCGCCCTCAACATAACCCTAACCCTAGGTCCAATCGGAACCCTAACCGGATCTCTAAGCCTCGCGCTCAACATAACCCTAACCCTACGTCCAATCGGAACCCTAACCGGATCTCTAACCCTAGCCCTCAACATTACTCTAACCCTAGGTCCAATCGGAACCCTAACCGGATCTCTAACCCTAGCCCTCAACATAACCCTAACCCTAGGTCCAATCGGAACCCTAACCGGATATCTATCCCTAGCCCTCAATGAACCCTAACCCTAGGTCCAATCGGAACCCTAACCGGATCTCTAACCCTCGCCCTCAACATAACCCTAACCCTAGGTCCAATCGGAACCCTAACCGGATCTCTAACCCTCGCCCTCAAAATAACCCTAACCCTAGGTCCAATCGGAACCCTAACAGGATCTCTAACCCTCGCCCTCAACATAACCCTAACCCTAGGTCCAATCGGAACCCTAACCGGATCTCTAACCCTGGCCCTCAACATAACCCTAACCCTAGGTCCAATCGGAACCCTAACCGGATATCTATCCCTAGCCCTCAACAGAACCCTACCTTAGGTCCAATCGGAACCCTAACCGGATCTCTAACCCTAGCCCTCAACATAACCCTAACCCTAGGTCCAATCGGAACCCTAAACGGATATCTAACCCTAGCCCTCAACATAACCCTAACCCTAGGTCCAATCGGAACCCTAACCGGATCACTAACCCTAGCCCTCAACATAACCATAACCCTAGGTCCAATCGGATCTGTAACCAGATCTCTAACCCTAGCCCTCAACATAACCCTAGCCCTAGGTCCAATCGGAACCCTAACCGGATCTCTAATCCTAGCCCTCAACATAATCCTAACCCTAGGTCCAATCGGAACCCTAACCGGATATCTATCCCTAGCCCTCAACAGAACCCTAACCCTTGGTCCAATCGGAACCCTAACCGGATCTCTAACCCTAGCCCTCAACATAACCCTAACCCTATGGTCAGTCGGAACCCTAACAGGATCTCTAACCCTAGCCCTCAACATAACCCTAACTCGAGGTCCCACCGGAACCCTTACCGGATCTCTAACCCTAGCGCTCAACATAAATCTAACCCTAGGTCCAATCTGAACCCTAATCGGATCTCTAAACCTAGCCCTCAACATAACCCTAACCCTAGGTCCAATCGGAACCCTAACCGGATCTCTAACCCTCGCCCTCAACATAACCCTAACCCTAGGTCCAATCGGAACCCTAACAGGATCTCTAACCCTCGCCCTCAACATAACCCTAACCCTACGTCCAATCGGAACCCTAACCGGATCTCTAACCCTAGCCCTCAACATTACTCTAACCCTAGGTCCAATCGGAACCCTAACCGGATCTCTAACCCTAGCCCTCAACATAACCCTAACCCTAGGTCCAATCGGAACCCTAACCGGATATCTATCCCTAGCCCGCAACAGAACCCTAACCCTAGGTCCAAACGGAACCCTAACCGGATCTCTAACCCTCGCCCTCAACATAACCCTAACCCTAGGTCCAATCGGAACCCTAACCGGATCTCTAACCCTCGCCCTCAACATAACCCTAACCCTAGGTCCAATCGGAACCCTAACAGGATCTCTACCCCTCTCCCTCAACATAACCCTAACCCTAGGTCCAATCGGAACCCTAACCGGATCACTAACCCTAGCCCTCAACATAACCCTAACCCTAGGTCCAATCGGAACCCTAACCGGATATCTATCCCTAGCCCTCAACAGAACCCTAACCCTAGGTCCAATCGGAACCCTAACCGGATCTCTAACCCTAGCCCTCAACATAACCCTAACCCTAGTTCCAATCGGAACCCTAAACGAATATCTAACCCTGGCACTCAACATAACCGTAACCCTAGGTCCAATCGGATCCCTAAACGGATATCTAACCCTAGCCCTCAACATAACCCTAACCCTAGGTCCAATCGGAACACTAACCGGATCTCTAACCCTAACCCTCAACATAACCCTAACCCTAGGTTCAATCGGAACCCTAACCGGATCTCTAACCCTAGCCCTCAACATAACCCTAACCCTAGGTCCAATCGGAATCCTAACCGGATCTCTAATCCTAGCCCTCAACATAACCCTAACCATAGGTCCAATCGGAACCCTAAACGGATATCTAACCCTAGCCCTCAACATAACCCTAACCCTAGGTCCAATCGGAACGCTAACCGGATCTCTAAATCTAGCCCTCAACATAACCCTAACCCTAGGTCCAATCAGAACCCTAACCGGATCTCTAACCCTAGCCCTCAACATAACCATAACCCTAGGTCCAATCGGATCTGTAACCAGATCTCTAACCCTAGCCCTCAACATAACCCTAACCCTAGGTCCAATCGGAACACTAACCGGATCTCTAACCCTAACCCTCAACATAACCCTAACCCTAGGTTCAATCTGAACCCTAACCGGATCTCTAACCCTAGCCCTCAACATAACCCTAACCCTAGGTCCAATCGGAACACTAACCGGATCTCTAACCCTAACCCTCAACATAACCCTAACCCTAGGTTCAATCGGAACCCTAACCGGATCTCTAACCCTAGCCCTCAACATAACCCTAACCCTAGGTCCAATCGGAATCCTAACCGGATCTCTAATCCTAGCCCTCAACATAACCGTAACCCTAGGTCCAATCGGATCCCTAACCGGATCTCTAACCCTAGCCCTCAACATAACCCTAACCCTAGGTTCAATCGGAACCCTAACCGGATCTCTAACCCTAGCACTCAACATAACCCTAACCCTAGGTCCAATCGAAACCCTTACAGGATCTCTAAACCTAGCCAACAACATAACCCTAACCCTAGGTCCAATCGGAAGCCTAACCGGATCTCTAACCCTAGCACTGAACATAACCCTAACCCTAGGTCCAATCGGAACCCTAACCGGATCTCTAACCCTAGCCCTCAACATAACCCTAACCCTAGGGTCAGTCGGAACCCTAACAGGATCTCTAACCCTAGCCCTCAACATAACCCTAACCATAGGTCCAATCGGAACCCTAAACGGATATCTAACCCTAGCCCTCAACATAACCCTAACCCTAGGTCCAATCGGAACGCTAACCGGATCTCTAAATCTAGCCCTCAACATAACCCTAACCCTAGGTCCAATCAGAACCCTAACCGGATCTCTAACCCTAGCCCTCAACATAACCATAACCCTAGGTCCAATCGGATCTGTAACCAGATCTCTAACCCTAGCCCTCAACATAACCCTAACCCTAGGTCCAATCGGAACCCTAACCGGATCTCTAAGCCTCGCGCTCAACATAACCCTAACCCTACGTCCAATCGGAACCCTAACCGGATCTCTAACCCTAGCCCTCAACATAACCCTAACCCTAGGGTCAGTCGGAACCCTAACCGGATCTCTAACCCTAGCCCTCAACATAACCCTAACCATAGGTCCAATCGGAACCCTAAACGGATATCTAACCCTAGCCCTCAACATAACCCTAACCCTAGGTCCAATCGGAACGCTAACCGGATCTCTAAATCTAGCCCTCAACATAACCCTAACCCTAGGTCCAATCAGAACCCTAACCGGATCTCTAACCCTAGCCCTCAACATAACCATAACCCTAGGTCCAATCGGATCTGTAACCAGATCTCTAACCCTAGCCCTCAACATAACCCTAACCCTAGGTCCAATCGGAACACTAACCGGATCTCTAACCCTAACCCTCAACATAACCCTAACCCTAGGTTCAATCTGAACCCTAACCGGATCTCTAACCCTAGCCCTCAACATAACCCTAACCCTAGGTCCAATCGGAACACTAACCGGATCTCTAACCCTAACCCTCAACATAACCCTAACCCTAGGTTCAATCGGAACCCTAACCGGATCTCTAACCCTAGCCCTCAACATAACCCTAACCCTAGGTCCAATCGGAATCCTAACCGGATCTCTAATCCTAGCCCTCAACATAACCGTAACCCTAGGTCCAATCGGATCCCTAACCGGATCTCTAACCCTAGCCCTCAACATAACCCTAACCCTAGGTTCAATCGGAACCCTAACCGGATCTCTAACCCTAGCACTCAACATAACCCTAACCCTAGGTCCAATCGAAACCCTTACAGGATCTCTAAACCTAGCCAACAACATAACCCTAACCCTAGGTCCAATCGGAAGCCTAACCGGATCTCTAACCCTAGCACTGAACATAACCCTAACCCTAGGTCCAATCGGAACCCTAACCGGATCTCTAACCCTAGCCCTCAACATAACCCTAACCCTAGGGTCAGTCGGAACCCTAACAGGATCTCTAACCCTAGCCCTCAACATAACCCTAACTCGAGGTCCCACCGGAACCCTTACCGGATCTCTAACCCTAGCGCTCAACATAAATCTAACCCTAGGTCCAATCGGAACCCTAACCGGATCTCTAACCCTCGCACTCAACATAACCCTAACCCTACGTCCAATCGGAACCCTAACAGGATCTCTCACCCTAGCCCTCAACATAACTCTAACCCTAGGTCCAATCGGAACCCTAAGCGGAACTCTAACCCTAGCCCTCAACATAACCCTAACCCTAGGTCCAATCGGAACCCTAACCGGATATCTATAACTAGCCCTCAACAGAACCCTAACCCTAGGTCAAATCGGAACCCTAACCGGATCTCTAACCCTAGCCCTCAACATAACACTAACCTTAGGTCCAATCGGAACCCTAACCGGATATCTATACCTAGCCCTCAACAGAACCCTAACCCTAGGTCAAATCGGAACCCTAACCGGATCTCTAACCCTAGCCATCAACATAACCCTAACCCTAGGTCCAATCGGAAGCCTAACCGGATCTCTAACCCTAGCACTCAACATAACCCTAACCCTAGGTCCAATCGGAACCCTAACCGGATCTCTAACCCTAGCCCTCAACATAACCCTAACCCTAGGGTCAGTAGGGACCCTAACAGGATCTCTAACCCTAGCCCTCAACATAACCCTAACTCGAGGTCCCACCGGAACCCTTACCGGATCTCTAACCCTAGCGCTCAACATAAATCTAACCCTAGGTCCAATCTGAACCCTAATCATATCTCTAAACCTAGCCCTCAACATAACCCTAACCCTAGGTCCAATCGGAACCCTAACCGGATCTCTAACCCTCGCCCTCAACATAACCCTAACCCTAGGTCCAATCGGAACCCTAACCGGATCTCTAACCCTCGCCCTCAACATAACCCTAACCCTAGGTCCAATCGAAACCCTAACCGGATCTCTAACCCTCGCCCTCAACATAACCCTAACCCTAGGTCCAATCGGAACCCTAACCGGATCTCTAAGCCTCGCGCTCAACATAACCCTAACCCTACGTCCAATCGGAACCCTAACCGGATCTCTAACCCTAGCCCTCAACATTACTCTAACCCTAGGTCCAATCGGAACCCTAACCGGATCTCTAACCCTAGCCCTCAACATAACCCTAACCCTAGGTCCAATCGGAACCCTAACCGGATATCTATCCCTAGCCCTCAATGAACCCTAACCCTAGGTCCAATCGGAACCCTAACCGGATCTCTAACCCTCGCCCTCAACATAACCCTAACCCTAGGTCCAATCGGAACCCTAACCGGATCTCTAACCCTCGCCCTCAAAATAACCCTAACCCTAGGTCCAATCGGAACCCTAACAGGATCTCTAACCCTCGCCCTCAACATAACCCTAACCCTAGGTCCAATCGGAACCCTAACCGGATCTCTAACCCTGGCCCTCAACATAACCCTAACCCTAGGTCCAATCGGAACCCTAACCGGATATCTATCCCTAGCCCTCAACAGAACCCTACCTTAGGTCCAATCGGAACCCTAACCGGATCTCTAACCCTAGCCCTCAACATAACCCTAACCCTAGGTCCAATCGGAACCCTAAACGGATATCTAACCCTAGCCCTCAACATAACCCTAACCCTAGGTGCAATCGGAACCCTAACCAGATCACTAACCCTAGCCCTCAACATAACCATAACCCTAGGTCCAATCGGATCTGTAACCAGATCTCTAACCCTAGCCCTCAACATAACCCTAGCCCTAGGTCCAATCGGAACCCTAACCGGATCTCTAATCCTAGCCCTCAACATAATCCTAACCCTAGGTCCAATCGGAACCCTAACCGGATATCTATCCCTAGCCCTCAACAGAACCCTAACCCTTGGTCCAATCGGAACCCTAACCGGATCTCTAACCCTAGCCCTCAACATAACCCTAACCCTATGGTCAGTCGGAACCCTAACAGGATCTCTAACCCTAGCCCTCAACATAACCCTAACTCGAGGTCCCACCGGAACCCTTACCGGATCTCTAACCCTAGCGCTCAACATAAATCTAACCCTAGGTCCAATCTGAACCCTAATCGGATCTCTAAACCTAGCCCTCAACATAACCCTAACCCTAGGTCCAATCGGAACCCTAACCGGATCTCTAACCCTCGCCCTCAACATAACCCTAACCCTAGGTCCAATCGGAACCCTAACCGGATCTCTAACCCTCGCCCTCAACATAACCCTAACCCTACGTCCAATCGGAACCCTAACCGGATCTCTAACCCTAGCCCTCAACATTACTCTAACCCTAGGTCCAATCGGAACCCTAACCGGATCTCTAACCCTAGCCCTCAACATAACCCTAACCCTAGGTCCAATCGGAACCCTAACCGGATATCTATCCCTAGCCCGCAACAGAACCCTAACCCTAGGTCCAATCGGAACCCTAACCGGATCTCTAACCCTCGCCCTCAACATAACCCTAACCCTAGGTCCAATCGGAACCCTAACCGGATCTCTAACCCTCGCCCTCAACATAACCCTAACCCTAGGTCCAATCGGAACCCTAACAGGATCTCTACCCCTCTCCCTCAACATAACCCTAACCCTAGGTCCAATCGGAACCCTAACCGGATCACTAACCCTAGCCCTCAACATAACCCTAACCCTAGGTCCAATCGGAACCCTAACCGGATATCTATCCCTAGCCCTCAACAGAACCCTAACCCTAGGTCCAATCGGAACCCTAACCGGATCTCTAACCCTAGCCCTCAACATAACCCTAACCCTAGTTCCAATCGGAACCCTAAACGAATATCTAACCCTGGCACTCAACATAACCCTAACCCTAGGTCCAATCGGAACCCTAACAGGATCTCTACCCCTCTCCCTCAACATAACCCTAACCCTAGGTCCAATCGGAACCCTAACCGGATATCTATCCCTAGACCTCAACAGAACCCTACCCTAGGTCCAATCGGAACCCTAACCGGATCTCTAACCCTAGCCCTCAACATAACCCTAACACTAGGTCCAAGAGGAACCCTAAACGGATATCTAACCCTAGCCCTCAACATAACCCTAACCCTAGGTCCAATCGGAACCCTAACCGGATCACTAACCCTAGCCCTCAACATAACCCTAACCCTAGGTCCAATCGGAACGCTAACCGGATCTCTAAATCTAGCCCTCAACATAACCCTAACCCTAGATCCAATCGGAACCCTAACCGGATCTCTAACCCTAGCCCTCAACATAACCATAACTCTAGGTCCAATCGGATCTGTATCCAGATCTCTAACCCTAGCCCTCAACATAACCCTAACCCTAGGTCCAATCGGAACCCTAACCGGATCTCTAAGCCTCGCGCTCAACATAACCCTAACCCTACGTCCAATCGGAACCCTAACCGGATCTCTAACCCTAGCCCTCAACATTACTCTAACCCTAGGTCCAATCGGAACCCTAACCGGATCTCTAACCCTAGCCCTCAACATAACCCTAACCATAGGTCCAATCGGAACCCTAAACGGATATCTAACCCTAGCCCTCAACATAACCCTAACCCTAGGTCCAATCGGAACGCTAACCGGATCTCTAAATCTAGCCCTCAACATAACCCTAACCCTAGGTCCAATCAGAACCCTAACCGGATCTCTAACCCTAGCCCTCAACATAACCATAACCCTAGGTCCAATCGGATCTGTAACCAGATCTCTAACCCTAGCCCTCAACATAACCCTAACCCTAGGTCCAATCGGAACACTAACCGGATCTCTAACCCTAACCCTCAACATAACCCTAACCCTAGGTTCAATCTGAACCCTAACCGGATCTCTAACCCTAGCCCTCAACATAACCCTAACCCTAGGTCCAATCGGAACACTAACCGGATCTCTAACCCTAACCCTCAACATAACCCTAACCCTAGGTTCAATCGGAACCCTAACCGGATCTCTAACCCTAGCCCTCAACATAACCCTAACCCTAGGTCCAATCGGAATCCTAACCGGATCTCTAATCCTAGCCCTCAACATAACCGTAACCCTAGGTCCAATCGGATCCCTAACCGGATCTCTAACCCTAGCCCTCAACATAACCCTAACCCTAGGTTCAATCGGAACCCTAACCGGATCTCTAACCCTAGCACTCAACATAACCCTAACCCTAGGTCCAATCGAAACCCTTACAGGATCTCTAAACCTAGCCAACAACATAACCCTAACCCTAGGTCCAATCGGAAGCCTAACCGGATCTCTAACCCTAGCACTGAACATAACCCTAACCCTAGGTCCAATCGGAACCCTAACCGGATCTCTAACCCTAGCCCTCAACATAACCCTAACCCTAGGGTCAGTCGGAACCCTAACAGGATCTCTAACCCTAGCCCTGAACATAACCCTAACCATAGGTCCAATCGGAACCCTAAACGGATATCTAACCCTAGCCCTCAACATAACCCTAACCCTAGGTCCAATCGGAACGCTAACCGGATCTCTAAATCTAGCCCTCAACATAACCCTAACCCTAGGTCCAATCAGAACCCTAACCGGATCTCTAACCCTAGCCCTCAACATAACCATAACCCTAGGTCCAATCGGATCTGTAACCAGATCTCTAACCCTAGCCCTCAACATAACCCTAACCCTAGGTCCAATCGGAACCCTAACCGGATCTCTAAGCCTCGCGCTCAACATAACCCTAACCCTACGTCCAATCGGAACCCTAACCGGATCTCTAACCCTAGCCCTCAACATAACCCTAACCCTAGGGTCAGTCGGAACCCTAACCGGATCTCTAACCCTAGCCCTCAACATAACCCTAACCATAGGTCCAATCGGAACCCTAAACGGATATCTAACCCTAGCCCTCAACATAACCCTAACCCTAGGTCCAATCGGAACGCTAACCGGATCTCTAAATCTAGCCCTCAACATAACCCTAACCCTAGGTCCAATCAGAACCCTAACCGGATCTCTAACCCTAGCCCTCAACATAACCATAACCCTAGGTCCAATCGGATCTGTAACCAGATCTCTAACCCTAGCCCTCAACATAACCCTAACCCTAGGTCCAATCGGAACACTAACCGGATCTCTAACCCTAACCCTCAACATAACCCTAACCCTAGGTTCAATCTGAACCCTAACCGGATCTCTAACCCTAGCCCTCAACATAACCCTAACCCTAGGTCCAATCGGAACACTAACCGGATCTCTAACCCTAACCCTCAACATAACCCTAACCCTAGGTTCAATCGGAACCCTAACCGGATCTCTAACCCTAGCCCTCAACATAACCCTAACCCTAGGTCCAATCGGAATCCTAACCGGATCTCTAATCCTAGCCCTCAACATAACCGTAACCCTAGGTCCAATCGGATCCCTAACCGGATCTCTAACCCTAGCCCTCAACATAACCCTAACCCTAGGTTCAATCGGAACCCTAACCGGATCTCTAACCCTAGCACTCAACATAACCCTAACCCTAGGTCCAATCGAAACCCTTACAGGATCTCTAAACCTAGCCAACAACATAACCCTAACCCTAGGTCCAATCGGAAGCCTAACCGGATCTCTAACCCTAGCACTGAACATAACCCTAACCCTAGGTCCAATCGGAACCCTAACCGGATCTCTAACCCTAGCCCTCAACATAACCCTAACCCTAGGGTCAGTCGGAACCCTAACAGGATCTCTAACCCTAGCCCTCAACATAACCCTAACTCGAGGTCCCACCGGAACCCTTACCGGATCTCTAACCCTAGCGCTCAACATAAATCTAACCCTAGGTCCAATCTGAACCCTAATCGGATCTCTAAACCTAGCCCTCAACATAACCCTAACCCTAGGTCCAATCGGAACCCTAACCGGATCTCTAACCCTCGCCCTCAACATAACCCTAACCCTAGGTCCAATCGGAACCCTAACCGGATCTCTAACCCTCGCCCTCAACATAACCCTAACCCTACGTCCAATCGGAACCCTAACCGGATCTCTAACCCTAGCCCTCAACATTACTCTAACCATAGGTCCAATCGGAACCCTAACCGGATATCTATCCCTAGCCCTCAACAGAACCCTAACCCTAGGTCCAATCGGAACCCTAACCGGATCTCTAACCCTCGCCCTCAACATAACCCTAACCCTAGGTCCAATCGGAACCCTAACCGGATCTCTAACCCTCGCCCTCAACATAACCCTAACCCTAGGTCCAATCGGAACCCTAACAGGATCTCTAACACTCGCCCTCAACATAACCCTAACCCTAGGTCCAATCGGAACCCTAACCGGATCTCTAACCCTCGCACTCAACATAACCCTAACCCTACGTCCAATCGGAACCCTAACAGGATCTCTCACCCTAGCCCTCAACATAACTCTAACCCTAGGTCCAATCGGAACCCTAAGCGGAACTCTAAACCTAGCCCTCAACATAACCCTAACCCTAGGTCCAATCGGAACCCTAACCGGATATCTATAACTAGCCCTCAACAGAACCCTAACCCTAGGTCAAATCGGAACCCTAACCGGATCTCTAACCCTAGCCCTCAACATAACACTAACCTTAGGTCCAATCGGAACCCTAACCGGATATCTATACCTAGCCCTCAACAGAACCCTAACCCTAGGTCAAATCGGAACCCTAACCGGATCTCTAACCCTAGCCATCAACATAACCCTAACCCTAGGTCCAATCGGAAGCCTAACCGGATCTCTAACCCTAGCACTCAACATAACCCTAACCCTAGGTCCAATCGGAACCCTAACCGGATCTCTAACCCTAGCCCTCAACATAACCCTAACCCTAGGGTCAGTAGGAACCCTAACAGGATCTCTAACCCTAACCCTCAACATAACCCTAACTCGAGGTCCCACCGGAACCCTTACCGGATCTCTAACCCTAGCGCTCAACATAAATCTAACCCTAGGTCCAATCTGAACCCTAATCATATCTCTAAACCTAGCCCTCAACATAACCCTAACCCTAGGTCCAATCGGAACCCTAACCGGATCTCTAACCCTCGCCCTCAACATAACCCTAACCCTAGGTCCAATCGGAACCCTAACCGGATCTCTAACCCTCGCCCTCAACATAACCCTAACCCTAGGTCCAATCGAAACCCTAACCGGATCTCTAACCCTCGCCCTCAACATAACCCTAACCCTAGGTCCAATCGGAACCCTAACCGGATCTCTAAGCCTCGCGCTCAACATAACCCTAACCCTACGTCCAATCGGAACCCTAACCGGATCTCTAACCCTAGCCCTCAACATTACTCTAACCCTAGGTCCAATCGGAACCCTAACCGGATCTCTAACCCTAGCCCTCAACATAACCCTAACCCTAGGTCCAATCGGAACCCTAACCGGATATCTATCCCTAGCCCTCAATGAACCCTAACCCTAGATCCAATCGGAACCCTAACCGGATCTCTAACCCTCGCCCTCAACATAACCCTAACCCTAGGTCCAATCGGAACCCTAACCGGATCTCTAACCCTCGCCCTCAAAATAACCCTAACCCTAGGTCCAATCGGAACCCTAACAGGATCTCTAACCCTCGCCCTCAACATAACCCTAACCCTAGGTCCAATCGGAACCCTAACCGGATCTCTAACCCTGGCCCTCAACATAACCCTAACCCTAGGTCCAATCGGAACCCTAACCGGATATCTATCCCTAGCCCTCAACAGAACCCTACCTTAGGTCCAATCGGAACCCTAACCGGATCTCTAACCCTAGCCCTCAACATAACCCTAACCCTAGGTCCAATCGGAACCCTAAACGGATATCTAACCCTAGCCCTCAACATAACCCTAACCCTAGGTCCAATCGGAACCCTAACAGGATCTCTAACCCTAGCCCTCAACATAACCCTAACCCTATGGTCAGTCGGAACCCTAACAGGATCTCTAACCCTAGCCCTCAACATAACCCTAACTCGAGGTCCCACCGGAACCCTTACCGGATCTCTAACCCTAGCGCTCAACATAAATCTAACCCTAGGTCCAATCTGAACCCTAATCGGATCTCTAAACCTAGCCCTCAACATAACCCTAACCCTAGGTCCAATCGGAACCCTAACCGGATCTCTAACCCTCGCCCTCAACATAACCCTAACCCTAGGTCCAATCGGAACCCTAACAGGATCTCTAACCCTCGCCCTCAACATAACCCTAACCCTACGTCCAATCGGAACCCTAACCGGATCTCTAACCCTAGCCCTCAACATTACTCTAACCCTAGGTCCAATCGGAACCCTAACCGGATCTCTAACCCTAGCCCTCAACATAACCCTAACCCTAGGTCCAATCGGAACCCTAACCGGATATCTATCCCTAGCCCGCAACAGAACCCTAACCCTAGGTCCAATCGGAACCCTAACCGGATCTCTAACCCTCGCCCTCAACATAACCCTAACCCTAGGTCCAATCGGAACCCTAACCGGATCTCTAACCCTCGCCCTCAACATAACCCTAACCCTAGGTCCAATCGGAACCCTAACAGGATCTCTACCCCTCTCCCTCAACATAACCCTAACCCTAGGTCCAATCGGAACCCTAACCGGATCACTAACCCTAGCCCTCAACATAACCCTAACCCTAGGTCCAATCGGAACCCTAACCGGATATCTATCCCTAGCCCTCAACAGAACCCTAACCCTAGGTCCAATCGGAACCCTAACCGGATCTCTAACCCTAGCCCTCAACATAACCCTAACCCTAGTTCCAATCGGAACCCTAAACGAATATCTAACCCTGGCACTCAACATAACCGTAACCCTAGGTCCAATCGGATCCCTAAACGGATATCTAACCCTAGCCCTCAACATAACCCTAACCCTAGGTCCAAACGGAACACTAACCGGATCTCTAACCCTAACCCTCAACATAACCCTAACCCTAGGTTCAATCGGAACCCTAACCGGATCTCTAACCCTCGCCCTCAACATAACCCTAACCCTAGGTCCAATCGGAACCCTAACCGGATCTCTAACCCTCGCCCTCAACATAACCCTAACCCTAGGTCCAATCGGAACCCTAACAGGATCTCTACCCCTCTCCCTCAACATAACCCTAACCCTAGGTCCAATCGGAACCCTAACCGGATCACTAACCCTAGCCCTCAACATAACCCTAACCCTAGGTCCAATCGGAACCCTAACCGGATATCTATCCCTAGCCCTCAACAGAACCCTAACCCTAGGTCCAATCGGAACCCTAACCGGATCTCTAACCCTAGCCCTCAACATAACCCTAACCCTAGTTCCAATCGGAACCCTAAACGAATATCTAACCCTGGCACTCAACATAACCGTAACCCTAGGTCCAATCGGATCCCTAAACGGATATCTAACCCTAGCCCTCAACATAACCCTAACCCTAGGTCCAATCGGAACACTAACCGGATCTCTAACCCTAACCCTCAACATAACCCTAACCCTAGGTTCAATCGGAACCCTAACCGGATCTCTAACCCTAGCCCTCAACATAACCCTAACCCTAGGTCCAATCGGAATCCTAACCGGATCTCTAATCCTAGCCCTCAACATAACCCTAACCATAGGTCCAATCGGAACCCTAAACGGATATCTAACCCTAGCCCTCAACATAACCCTAACCCTAGGTCCAATCGGAACGCTAACCGGATCTCTAAATCTAGCCCTCAACATAACCCTAACCCTAGGTCCAATCAGAACCCTAACCGGATCTCTAACCCTAGCCCTCAACATAACCATAACCCTAGGTCCAATCGGATCTGTAACCAGATCTCTAACCCTAGCCCTCAACATAACCCTAACCCTAGGTCCAATCGGAACACTAACCGGATCTCTAACCCTAACCCTCAACATAACCCTAACCCTAGGTTCAATCTGAACCCTAACCGGATCTCTAACCCTAGCCCTCAACATAACCCTAACCCTAGGTCCAATCGGAACACTAACCGGATCTCTAACCCTAACCCTCAACATAACCCTAACCCTAGGTTCAATCGGAACCCTAACCGGATCTCTAACCCTAGCCCTCAACATAACCCTAACCCTAGGTCCAATCGGAATCCTAACCGGATCTCTAATCCTAGCCCTCAACATAACCGTAACCCTAGGTCCAATCGGATCCCTAACCGGATCTCTAACCCTAGCCCTCAACATAACCCTAACCCTAGGTTCAATCGGAACCCTAACCGGATCTCTAACCCTAGCACTCAACATAACCCTAACCCTAGGTCCAATCGAAACCCTTACAGGATCTCTAAACCTAGCCAACAACATAACCCTAACCCTAGGTCCAATCGGAAGCCTAACCGGATCTCTAACCCTAGCACTGAACATAACCCTAACCCTAGGTCCTATCGGAACCCTAACCGGATCTCTAACCCTAGCCCTCAACATAACCCTAACCCTAGGGTCAGTCGGAACCCTAACAGGATCTCTAACCCTAGCCCTCAACATAACCCTAACCATAGGTCCAATCGGAACCCTAAACGGATATCTAACCCTAGCCCTCAACATAACCCTAACCCTAGGTCCAATCGGAACGCTAACCGGATCTCTAAATCTAGCCCTCAACATAACCCTAACCCTAGGTCCAATCAGAACCCTAACCGGATCTCTAACCCTAGCCCTCAACATAACCATAACCCTAGGTCCAATCGGATCTGTAACCAGATCTCTAACCCTAGCCCTCAACATAACCCTAACCCTAGGTCCAATCGGAACCCTAACCGGATCTCTAAGCCTCGCGCTCAACATAACCCTAACCCTACGTCCAATCGGAACCCTAACCGGATCTCTAACCCTAGCCCTCAACATAACCCTAACCCTAGGGTCAGTCGGAACCCTAACCGGATCTCTAACCCTAGCCCTCAACATAACCCTAACCATAGGTCCAATCGGAACCCTAAACGGATATCTAACCCTAGCCCTCAACATAACCCTAACCCTAGGTCCAATCGGAACGCTAACCGGATCTCTAAATCTAGCCCTCAACATAACCCTAACCCTAGGTCCAATCAGAACCCTAACCGGATCTCTAACCCTAGCCCTCAACATAACCATAACCCTAGGTCCAATCGGATCTGTAACCAGATCTCTAACCCTAGCCCTCAACATAACCCTAACCCTAGGTCCAATCGGAACACTAACCGGATCTCTAACCCTAACCCTCAACATAACCCTAACCCTAGGTTCAATCTGAACCCTAACCGGATCTCTAACCCTAGCCCTCAACATAACCCTAACCCTAGGTCCAATCGGAACACTAACCGGATCTCTAACCCTAACCCTCAACATAACCCTAACCCTAGGTTCAATCGGAACCCTAACCGGATCTCTAACCCTAGCCCTCAACATAACCCTAACCCTAGGTCCAATCGGAATCCTAACCGGATCTCTAATCCTAGCCCTCAACATAACCGTAACCCTAGGTCCAATCGGATCCCTAACCGGATCTCTAACCCTAGCCCTCAACATAACCCTAACCCTAGGTTCAATCGGAACCCTAACCGGATCTCTAACCCTAGCACTCAACATAACCCTAACCCTAGGTCCAATCGAAACCCTTACAGGATCTCTAAACCTAGCCAACAACATAACCCTAACCCTAGGTCCAATCGGAAGCCTAACCGGATCTCTAACCCTAGCACTGAACATAACCCTAACCCTAGGTCCAATCGGAACCCTAACCGGATCTCTAACCCTAGCCCTCAACATAACCCTAACCCTAGGGTCAGTCGGAACCCTAACAGGATCTCTAACCCTAGCCCTCAACATAACCCTAACTCGAGGTCCCACCGGAACCCTTACCGGATCTCTAACCCTAGCCCTCAACATAACCCTAACCCTAGGTCCAATCGGAACCCTAACCGGATATCTATCCCTAGCCCGCAACAGAACCCTAACCCTAGGTCCAATCGGAACCCTAACCGGATCTCTAACCCTCGCCCTCAACATAACCCTAACCCTAGGTCCAATCGGAACCCTAACCGGATCTCTAACCCTCGCCCTCAACATAACCCTAACCCTAGGTCCAATCGGAACCCTAACAGGATCTCTACCCCTCTCCCTCAACATAACCCTAACCCTAGGTCCAATCGGAACCCTAACCGGATCACTAACCCTAGCCCTCAACATAACCCTAACCCTAGGTCCAATCGGAACCCTAACCGGATATCTATCCCTAGCCCTCAACAGAACCCTAACCCTAGGTCCAATCGGAACCCTAACCGGATATCTAACCCTAGCCCTCAACATAACCCTAACCCTAGGTCCAATCGGAACCCTAACCGGATCACTAACCCTAGCCCTCAACATAACCCTAACCCTAGGTCCAATCGGAACGCTAACCGGATCTCTAAATCTAGCCCTCAACATAACCCTAACCCTAGATCCAATCGGAACCCTAACCGGATCTCTAACCCTAGCCCTCAACATAACCATAACTCTAGGTCCAATCGGATCTGTATCCAGATCTCTAACCCTAGCCCTCAACATAACCCTAACCCTAGGTCCAATCGGAACCCTAACCGGATCTCTAAGCCTCGCGCTCAACATAACCCTAACCCTACGTCCAATCGGAACCCTAACCGGATCTCTAACCCTAGCCCTCAACATTACTCTAACCCTAGGTCCAATCGGAACCCTAACCGGATCTCTAACCCTAGCCCTCAACATAACCCTAACCATAGGTCCAATCGGAACCCTAAACGGATATCTAACCCTAGCCCTCAACATAACCCTAACCCTAGGTCCAATCGGAACGCTAACCGGATCTCTAAATCTAGCCCTCAACATAACCCTAACCCTAGGTCCAATCAGAACCCTAACCGGATCTCTAACCCTAGCCCTCAACATAACCATAACCCTAGGTCCAATCCGATCTGTAACCAGATCTCTAACCCTAGCCCTCAACATAACCCTAACCCTAGGTCCAATCGGAACCCTAACCGGATCTCTAATCCTAGCCCTCAACATAATCCTAACCCTAGGTCCAATCGGAACCCTAACCGGATCTCTAAACCTAGCCCTCAACATAACCCTAACCCTAGGTCCAATCGGAACCCTAACCGGATCTCTAACCCTCGCCCTCTACATAACCCTAACCCTAGGTCCAATCGGAACCCTAACCGGATCTCTAAGCCTCGCGCTCAACATAACCCTAACCCTACGTCCAATCGGAACCCTAACCGGATCTCTAACCCTAGGCCTCAACATTACTCTAACCCTAGGTCCAATCGGAACCCTAACCGGATCTCTAACCCTAGCCCTCAACATAACCCTAACTCTAGGTTCAATCGGAACCCTAACCGGATATCTATCCCTAGCCCGCAACAGAACCCTAACCCTAGGTCCAATCGGAACCCTAACCGGATCTCTAAACCTCGCCCTCAACATAACCCTAACCCTAGGTCCAATCGGAACCCTAACCGGATCTCTAACCCTCGCCCTCAACATAACCCTAACCCTAGGTCCAATCGGAACTCTAACAGGATCTCTACCCCTCTCCCTCAACATAACCCTAACCCTAGGTCCAATCGGAACCCTAACCGGATATCTATCCCTAGCCCTCAACAGAACCCTACCCTAGGTCCAATCGGAACCCTTACCGGATCTCTAACCCTAGCCCTCAACATAACCTTAACCCTAGGTCCAATCGGAACCCTAAACGGATATCTAACCCTAGCCCTCAACATAACCCTAACCCTAGGTCCAATCGGAACGCTAACCGGATCACTAACCCTAGCCCTCAACATAACCCTAACCGTAGGTCCAATCGGAACGCTAACCGGATCTCTAAATCTAGCCCTCAACATAAACATAACCCTAGGTCCAATCGGATCTGTAACCAGATCTGTAACCCTAGCCCTCAACATAACCCTAACCCTAGGTCCAATCGGAACTCTAACCGGATCTCTAATCCTAGCCCTCAACATAATCCTAACCCTAGGTCCAATCGGAACCCTAACCGGATCTCTAAACCTAGCCCTCAACATAACCCTAACCCTAGGTCCAATCGAAACCCTAACCGGATCTCTAACCCTCGCCCTCAACATAACCCTAACCCTAGGTCCAATCGGAACCCTAACCGGATCTCTAAGCCTCGCGCTCAACATAACCCTAACCCTACGTCCAATCGGAACCCTAACCGGATCTCTAAACCTAGCCCTCAACATTACTCTAACCCTAGGTCCAATCGGAACCCTAACCGGATCTCTAACCCTAGCCCTCAACATAACCGTAACCCTAGGTCCAATCGGAACCCTAACCGGATATCTATCCCTAGCCCTCAATGAACCCTAACCCTAGGTCCAATCGGAACCCTAACCGGATCTCTAACCCTCGCCCTCAAAATAACCCTAACCCTAGGTCCAATCGGAACCCTAACAGGATCTCTAACCCTCGCCCTCAACATAACCCTAACCCTAGGTCCAATCGGAACCCTAACCGGATCTCTAACCCTGGCCCTCAACATAACCCTAACCCTAGGTCCAATCGAAACCCTTACAGGATCTCTAACCCTAGCCATCAACATAACCCTAACCCTAGGTCCAATCGGAAGCCTAACCGGATCTCTAACCCTAGCCCTCAACATAACCCTAACCCTAGGTCCAATCGGAACCCTAAACGGATATCTAACCCTAGCCCTCAACATAACCCTAACCCTAGGTCCAATCGGAACCCTAACCGGATCACTAACCCTAGCCCTCAACATAACCATAACCCTAGGTCCAATCGGATCTGTAACCAGATCTCTAACCCTAGCCCTCAACATAACCCTAGCCCTAGGTCCAATCGGAACCCTAACCGGATCTCTAATCCTAGCCCTCAACATAATCCTAACCCTAGGTCCAATCGGAACCCTAACCGGATCTCTAACCCTCGCCCTCAACATAACCCTAACCCTAGGTCCAATCGGAACCCTAACCGGATCTCTAACCCTCGCCCTCAAAATAACCCTAACCCTAGGTCCAATCGGAACCCTAACAGGATCTCTAACCCTCGCCCTCAACATAACCCTAACCCTAGGTCCAATCGGAACCCTAACCGGATCTCTAACCCTGGCCCTCAACATAACCCTAACCCTAGGTCCAATCGAAACCCTTACAGGATCTCTAACCCTAGCCATCAACATAACCCTAACCCTAGGTCCAATCGGAAGCCTAACCGGATCTCTAACCCTAGCCCTCAACATAACCCTAACCCTAGGTCCAATCGGAACCCTAAACGGATATCTAACCCTAGCCCTCAACATAACCCTAACCCTAGGTCCAATCGGAACCCTAACCGGATCACTAACCCTAGCCCTCAACATAACCATAACCCTAGGTCCAATCGGATCTGTAACCAGATCTCTAACCCTAGCCCTCAACATAACCCTAGCCCTAGGTCCAATCGGAACCCTAACCGGATCTCTAATCCTAGCCCTCAACATAATCCTAACCCTAGGTCCAATCGGAACCCTAACCGGATATCTATCCCTAGCCCTCAACAGAACCCTAACCCTTGGTCCAATCGGAACCCTAACCGGATCTCTAACCCTAGCCCTCAACATAACCCTAACCCTATGGTCAGTCGGAACCCTAACAGGATCTCTAACCCTAGCCCTCAACATAACCCTAACTCGAGGTCCCACCGGAACCCTTACCGGATCTCTAACCCTAGCGCTCAACATAAATCTAACCCTAGGTCCAATCTGAACCCTAATCGGATCTCTAAACCTAGCCCTCAACATAACCCTAACCCTAGGTCCAATCGGAACCCTAACCGGATCTCTAACCCTCGCCCTCAACATAACCCTAACCCTAGGTCCAATCGGAACCCTAACAGGATCTCTAACCCTCGCCCTCAACATAACCCTAACCCTACGTCCAATCGGAACCCTAACCGGATCTCTAACCCTAGCCCTCAACATTACTCTAACCCTAGGTCCAATCGGAACCCTAACCGGATCTCTAACCCTAGCCCTCAACATAACCCTAACCCTAGGTCCAATCGGAACCCTAACAGGATCTCTACCCCTCTCCCTCAACATAACCCTAACCCTACGTCCAATCGGAACCCTAACCGGATATCTATCCCTAGACCTCAACAGAACCCTACCCTAGGTCCAATCGGAACCCTAACCGGATCTCTAACCCTAGCCCTCAACATAACCCTAACACTAGGTCCAATAGGAACCCTAAACGGATATCTAACCCTAGCCCTCAACATAACCCTAACCCTAGGTCCAATCGGAACCCTAACCGGATCACTAACCCTAGCCCTCAACATAACCCTAACCCTAGGTCCAATCGGAACGCTAACCGGATCTCTAAATCTAGCCCTCAACATAACCCTAACCCTAGGTCCAATCGGAACCCTAACCGGATCTCTAACCCTAGCCCTCAACATAACCATAACTCTAGGTCCAATCGGATCTGTATCCAGATCTCTAACCCTAGCCCTCAACATAACCCTAACCCTAGGTCCAATCGGAACCCTAACCGGATCTCTAAGCCTCGCGCTCAACATAACCCTAACCCTACGTCCAATCGGAACCCTAACCGGATCTCTAACCCTAGCCCTCAACATTACTCTAACCCTAGGTCCAATCGGAACCCTAACCGGATCTCTAACCCTAGCCCTCAACATAACCCTAACCATAGGTCCAATCGGAACCCTAAACGGATATCTAACCCTAGCCCTCAACATAACCCTAACCCTAGGTCCAATCGGAACGCTAACCGGATCTCTAACCCTCGCCCTCAACATAACCCTAACCCTAGGTCCAATCGGAACCCTAACCGGATCTCTAACCCTCGCCCTCAACATAACCCTAACCCTAGGTCCAATCGGAACCCTAACAGGATCACTAACCCTAGCCCTCAACATAACCCTAACCCTAGGTCCAATCGGAACCCTAACCGGATATCTATCCCTAGCCCTCAACAGAACCCTAACCCTAGGTCCAATCGGAACCCTAACCGGATCTCTAACCCTAGCCCTCAACATAACCCTAACCCTAGTTCCAATCGGAACCCTAAACGAATATCTAACCCTGGCACTCAACATAACCGTAACCCTAGGTCCAATCGGATCCCTAAACGGATATCTAACCCTAGCCCTCAACATAACCCTAACCCTAGGTCCAAACGGAACACTAACCGGATCTCTAACCCTAACCCTCAACATAACCCTAACCCTAGGTTCAATCGGAACCCTAACCGGATCTCTAACCCTCGCCCTCAACATAACCCTAACCCTAGGTCCAATCGGAACCCTAACCGGATCTCTAACCCTCGCCCTCAACATAACCCTAACCCTAGGTCCAATCGGAACCCTAACAGGATCTCTACCCCTCTCCCTCAACATAACCCTAACCCTAGGTCCAATCGGAACCCTAACCGGATCACTAACCCTAGCCCTCAACATAACCCTAACCCTAGGTCCAATCGGAACCCTAACCGGATATCTATCCCTAGCCCTCAACAGAACCCTAACCCTAGGTCCAATCGGAACCCTAACCGGATCTCTAACCCTAGCCCTCAACATAACCCTAACCCTAGTTCCAATCGGAACCCTAAACGAATATCTAACCCTGGCACTCAACATAACCGTAACCCTAGGTCCAATCGGATCCCTAAACGGATATCTAACCCTAGCCCTCAACATAACCCTAACCCTAGGTCCAATCGGAACACTAACCGGATCTCTAACCCTAACCCTCAACATAACCCTAACCCTAGGTTCAATCGGAACCCTAACCGGATCTCTAACCCTAGCCCTCAACATAACCCTAACCCTAGGTCCAATCGGAATCCTAACCGGATCTCTAATCCTAGCCCTCAACATAACCCTAACCATAGGTCCAATCGGAACCCTAAACGGATATCTAACCCTAGCCCTCAACATAACCCTAACCCTAGGTCCAATCGGAACGCTAACCGGATCTCTAAATCTAGCCCTCAACATAACCCTAACCCTAGGTCCAATCAGAACCCTAACCGGATCTCTAACCCTAGCCCTCAACATAACCATAACCCTAGGTCCAATCGGATCTGTAACCAGATCTCTAACCCTAGCCCTCAACATAACCCTAACCCTAGGTCCAATCGGAACACTAACCGGATCTCTAACCCTAACCCTCAACATAACCCTAACCCTAGGTTCAATCTGAACCCTAACCGGATCTCTAACCCTAGCCCTCAACATAACCCTAACCCTAGGTCCAATCGGAACACTAACCGGATCTCTAACCCTAACCCTCAACATAACCCTAACCCTAGGTTCAATCGGAACCCTAACCGGATCTCTAACCCTAGCCCTCAACATAACCCTAACCCTAGGTCCAATCGGAATCCTAACCGGATCTCTAATCCTAGCCCTCAACATAACCGTAACCCTAGGTCCAATCGGATCCCTAACCGGATCTCTAACCCTAGCCCTCAACATAACCCTAACCCTAGGTTCAATCGGAACCCTAACCGGATCTCTAACCCTAGCACTCAACATAACCCTAACCCTAGGTCCAATCGAAACACTTACAGGATCTCTAAACCTAGCCAACAACATAACCCTAACCCTAGGTCCAATCGGAAGCCTAACCGGATCTCTAACCCTAGCACTGAACATAACCCTAACCCTAGGTCCTATCGGAACCCTAACCGGATCTCTAACCCTAGCCCTCAACATAACCCTAACCCTAGGGTCAGTCGGAACCCTAACAGGATCTCTAACCCTAGCCCTCAACATAACCCTAACCATAGGTCCAATCGGAACCCTAAACGGATATCTAACCCTAGCCCTCAACATAACCCTAACCCTAGGTCCAATCGGAACGCTAACCGGATCTCTAAATCTAGCCCTCAACATAACCCTAACCCTAGGTCCAATCAGAACCCTAACCGGATCTCTAACCCTAGCCCTCAACATAACCATAACCCTAGGTCCAATCGGATCTGTAACCAGATGTCTAACCCTAGCCCTCAACATAACCCTAACCCTAGGTCCAATCGGAACCCTAACCGGATCTCTAAGCCTCGCGCTCAACATAACCCTAACCCTACGTCCAATCGGAACCCTAACCGGATCTCTAACCCTAGCCCTCAACATAACCCTAACCCTAGGGTCAGTCGGAACCCTAACCGGATCTCTAACCCTAGCCCTCAACATAACCCTAACCATAGGTCCAATCGGAACCCTAAACGGATATCTAACCCTAGCCCTCAACATAACCCTAACCCTAGGTCCAATCGGAACGCTAACCGGATCTCTAAATCTAGCCCTCAACATAACCCTAACCCTAGGTCCAATCAGAACCCTAACCGGATCTCTAACCCTAGCCCTCAACATAACCATAACCCTAGGTCCAATCGGATCTGTAACCAGATCTCTAACCCTAGCCCTCAACATAACCCTAACCCTAGGTCCAATCGGAACACTAACCGGATCTCTAACCCTAACCCTCAACATAACCCTAACCCTAGGTTCAATCTGAACCCTAACCGGATCTCTAACCCTAGCCCTCAACATAACCCTAACCCTAGGTCCAATCGGAACACTAACCGGATCTCTAACCCTAACCCTCAACATAACCCTAACCCTAGGTTCAATCGGAACCCTAACCGGATCTCTAACCCTAGCCCTCAACATAACCCTAACCCTAGGTCCAATCGGAATCCTAACCGGATCTCTAATCCTAGCCCTCAACATAACCGTAACCCTAGGTCCAATCGGATCCCTAACCGGATCTCTAACCCTAGCCCTCAACATAACCCTAACCCTAGGTTCAATCGGAACCCTAACCGGATCTCTAACCCTAGCACTCAACATAACCCTAACCCTAGGTCCAATCGAAACCCTTACAGGATCTCTAAACCTAGTCAACAACATAACCCTAACCCTAGGTCCAATCGGAAGCCTAACCGGATCTCTAACCCTAGCACTGAACATAACCCTAACCCTAGGTCCAATCGGAACCCTAACCGGATCTCTAACCCTAGCCCTCAACATAACCCTAACCCTAGGGTCAGTCGGAACCCTAACAGGATCTCTAACCCTAGCCCTCAACATAACCCTAACTCGAGGTCCCACCGGAACCCTTACCGGATCTCTAACCCTAGCCCTCAACATAACCCTAACCCTAGGTCCAATCGGAACCCTAACCGGATATCTATCCCTAGCCCGCAACAGAACCCTAACCCTAGGTCCAATCGGAACCCTAACCGGATCTCTAACCCTCGCCCTCAACATAACCCTAACCCTAGGTCCAATCGGAACCCTAACCGGATCTCTAACCCTCGCCCTCAACATAACCCTAACCCTAGGTCCAATCGGAACCCTAACAGGATCTCTACCCCTCTCCCTCAACATAACCCTAACCCTAGGTCCAATCGGAACCCTAACCGGATCACTAACCCTAGCCCTCAACATAACCCTAACCCTAGGTCCAATCGGAACCCTAACCGGATATCTATCCCTAGCCCTCAACAGAACCCTAACCCTAGGTCCAATCGGAACCCTAACCGGATATCTAACCCTAGCCCTCAACATAACCCTAACCCTAGGTCCAATCGGAACCCTAACCGGATCACTAACCCTAGCCCTCAACATAACCCTAACCCTAGGTCCAATCGGAACGCTAACCGGATCTCTAAATCTAGCCCTCAACATAACCCTAACCCTAGATCCAATCGGAACCCTAACCGGATCTCTAACCCTAGCCCTCAACATAACCATAACTCTAGGTCCAATCGGATCTGTATCCAGATCTCTAACCCTAGCCCTCAACATAACCCTAACCCTAGGTCCAATCGGAACCCTAACCGGATCTCTAAGCCTCGCGCTCAACATAACCCTAACCCTACGTCCAATCGGAACCCTAACCGGATCTCTAACCCTAGCCCTCAACATTACTCTAACCCTAGGTCCAATCGGAACCCTAACCGGATCTCTAACCCTAGCCCTCAACATAACCCTAACCATAGGTCCAATCGGAACCCTAAACGGATATCTAACCCTAGCCCTCAACATAACCCTAACCCTAGGTCCAATCGGAACGCTAACCGGATCTCTAAATCTAGCCCTCAACATAACCCTAACCCTAGGTCCAATCAGAACCCTAACCGGATCTCTAACCCTAGCCCTCAACATAACCATAACCCTAGGTCCAATCGGATCTGTAACCAGATCTCTAACCCTAGCCCTCAACATAACCCTAACCCTAGGTCCAATCGGAACCCTAACCGGATCTCTAATCCTAGCCCTCAACATAATCCTAACCCTAGGTCCAATCGGAACCCTAACCGGATCTCTAAACCTAGCCCTCAACATAACCCTAACCCTAGGTCCAATCGGAACCCTAACCGGATCTCTAACCCTCGCCCTCTACATAACCCTAACCCTAGGTCCAATCGGAACCCTAACCGGATCTCTAAGCCTCGCGCTCAACATAACCCTAACCCTACGTCCAATCGGAACCCTAACCGGATCTCTAACCCTAGCCCTCAACATTACTCTAACCCTAGGTCCAATCGGAACCCTAACCGGATCTCTAACCCTAGCCCTCAACATAACCCTAACTCTAGGTTCAATCGGAACCCTAACCGGATATCTATCCCTAGCCCGCAACAGAACCCTAACCCTAGGTCCAATCGGAACCCTAACCGGATCTCTAAACCTCGCCCTCAACATAACCCTAACCCTAGGTCCAATCGGAACCCTAACCGGATCTCTAACCCTCGCCCTCAACATAACCCTAACCCTAGGTCCAATCGGAACTCTAACAGGATCTCTACCCCTCTCCCTCAACATAACCCTAACCCTAGGTCCAATCGGAACCCTAACCGGATATCTATCCCTAGCCCTCAACAGAACCCTACCCTAGGTCCAATCGGAACCCTTACCGGATCTCTAACCCTAGCCCTCAACATAACCTTAACCCTAGGTCCAATCGGAACCCTAAACGGATATCTAACCCTAGCCCTCAACATAACCCTAACCCTAGGTCCAATCGGAACGCTAACCGGATCACTAACCCTAGCCCTCAACATAACCCTAACCGTAGGTCCAATCGGAACGCTAACCGGATCTCTAAATCTAGCCCTCAACATAACCCTAACCCTAGGTCCAATCAGAACCCTAACCGGATCTCTAACCCTAGCCCTCAACATAAACATAACCCTAGGTCCAATCGGATCTGTAACCAGATCTGTAACCCTAGCCCTCAACATAACCCTAACCCTAGGTCCAATCGGAACCCTAACCGGATCTCTAATCCTAGCCCTCAACATAATCCTAACCCTAGGTCCAATCGGAACCCTAACCGGATCTCTAAACCTAGCCCTCAACATAACCCTAACCCTAGGTCCAATCGAAACCCTAACCGGATCTCTAACCCTCGCCCTCAACATAACCCTAACCCTAGGTCCAATCGGAACCCTAACCGGATCTCTAAGCCTCGCGCTCAACATAACCCTAACCCTACGTCCAATCGGAACCCTAACCGGATCTCTAAACCTAGCCCTCAACATTACTCTAACCCTAGGTCCAATCGGAACCCTAACCGGATCTCTAACCCTAGCCCTCAACATAACCGTAACCCTAGGTCCAATCGGAACCCTAACCGGATATCTATCCCTATCCCTCAATGAACCCTAACCCTAGGTCCAATCGGAACCCTAACCGGATCTCTAACCCTCGCCCTCAACATAACCCTAACCCTAGGTCCAATCGGAACCCTAACCGGATCTCTAACCCTCGCCCTCAAAATAACCCTAACCCTAGGTCCAATCGGAACCCTAACAGGATCTCTAACCCTCGCCCTCAACATAACCCTAACCCTAGGTCCAATCGGAACCCTAACCGGATCTCTAACCCTGGCCCTCAACATAACCCTAACCCTAGGTCCAATCGAAACCCTTACAGGATCTCTAACCCTAGCCATCAACATAACCCTAACCCTAGGTCCAATCGGAAGCCTAACCGGATCTCTAACCCTAGCCGTCAACATAACCCTAACCCTAGGTCCAATCGGAACCCTAAACGGATATCTAACCCTAGCCCTCAACATAACCCTAACCCTAGGTCCAATCGGAACCCTAACCGGATCACTAACCCTAGCCCTCAACATAACCATAACCCTAGGTCCAATCGGATCTGTAACCAGATCTCTAACCCTAGCCCTCAACATAACCCTAGCCCTAGGTCCAATCGGAACCCTAACCGGATCTCTAATCCTAGCCCTCAACATAATCCTAACCCTAGGTCCAATCGGAACCCTAACCGGATATCTATCCCTAGCCCTCAACAGAACCCTAACCCTTGGTCCAATCGGAACCCTAACCGGATCTCTAACCCTAGCCCTCAACATAACCCTAACCCTATGGTCAGTCGGAACCCTAACAGGATCTCTAACCCTAGCCCTCAACATAACCCTAACTCGAGGTCCCACCGGAACCCTTACCGGATCTCTAACCCTAGCGCTCAACATAAATCTAACCCTAGGTCCAATCTGAACCCTAATCGGATCTCTAAACCTAGCCCTCAACATAACCCTAACCCTAGGTCCAATCGGAACCCTAACCGGATCTCTAACCCTCGCCCTCAACATAACCCTAACCCTAGGTCCAATCGGAACCCTAACAGGATCTCTAACCCTCGCCCTCAACATAACCCTAACCCTACGTCCAATCGGAACCCTAACCGGATCTCTAACCCTAGCCCTCAACATTACTCTAACCCTAGGTCCAATCGGAACCCTAACCGGATCTCTAACCCTAGCCCTCAACATAACCCTAACCCTAGGTCCAATCGGAACCCTAACAGGATCTCTACCCCTCTCCCTCAACATAACCCTAACCCTACGTCCAATCGGAACCCTAACCGGATATCTATCCCTAGACCTCAACAGAACCCTACCCTAGGTCCAATCGGAACCCTAACCGGATCTCTAACCCTAGCCCTCAACATAACCCTAACACTAGGTCCAATAGGAACCCTAAACGGATATCTAACCCTAGCCCTCAACATAACCCTAACCCTAGGTCCAATCGGAACCCTAACCGGATCACTAACCCTAGCCCTCAACATAACCCTAACCCTAGGTCCAATCGGAACGCTAACCGGATCTCTAAATCTAGCCCTCAACATAACCCTAACCCTAGGTCCAATCGGAACCCTAACCGGATCTCTAACCCTAGCCCTCAACTTAACCATAACTCTAGGTCCAATCGGATCTGTATCCAGATCTCTAACCCTAGCCCTCAACATAACCCTAACCCTAGGTCCAATCGGAACCCTAACCGGATCTCTAAGCCTCGCGCTCAACATAACCCTAACCCTACGTCCAATCGGAACCCTAACCGGATCTCTAACCCTAGCCCTCAACATTACTCTAACCCTAGGTCCAATCGGAACCCTAACCGGATCTCTAACCCTAGCCCTCAACATAACCCTAACCATAGGTCCAATCGGAACCCTAAACGGATATCTAACCCTAGCCCTCAACATAACCCTAACCCTAGGTCCAATCGGAACGCTAACCGGATCTCTAAATCTAGGCCTCAACATAACCCTAACCCTAGGTCCAATCAGAACCCTAACCGGATCTCTAACCCTAGCCCTCAACATAACCATAACCCTAGGTCCAATCGGATCTGTAACCAGATCTCTAACCCTAGCCCTCAACATAACCCTAACCCTAGGTCCAATCGGAACCCTAACCGGATCTCTAATCCTAGCCCTCAACATAATCCTAACCCTAGGTCCAATCGGAACCCTAACCGGATCTCTAAACCTAGCCCTCAACATAACCCTAACCCTAGGTCCAATCGGAACCCTAACCGGATCTCTAATCCTCGCCCTCTACATAACCCTAACCCTAGGTCCAATCGGAACCCTAACCGGATCTCTAAGCCTCGCGCTCAACATAACCCTAACCCTACGTCCAATCGGAACCCTAACCGGATCTCTAACCCTAGCCCTCAACATTACTCTAACCCTAGGTCCAATCGGAACCCTAACCGGATCTCTAACCCTAGCCCTCAACATAACCCTAACCCTAGGTTCAATCGGAACCCTAACCGGATATCTATCCCTAGCCCGCAACAGAACCCTAACCCTAGGTCCAATCGGAACCCTAACCGGATCTCTAACCCTCGCCCTCAACATAACCCTAACCCTAGGTCCAATCGGAACCCTAACCGGATCTCTAACCCTCGCCCTCAACATAACCCTAACCCTAGGTCCAATCGGAACCCTAACAGGATCTCTACCCCTCTCCCTCAACATAACCCTAACCCTAGGTCCAATCGGAACCCTAACCGGATATCTATCCCTAGCCCTCAACAGAACCCTACCCTAGGTCCAATCGGAACCCTAACCGGATCTCTAACCCTAGCCCTCAACATAACCTTAACCCTAGGTCCAATCGGAACCCTAAACGGATATCTAACCCTAGCCCTCAACATAACCCTAACCCTAGGTCCAATCGGAACCCTAACCGGATCACTAACCCTAACCCTCAACATAACCCTAACCGTAGGTCCAATCGGAACGCTAACCGGATCTCTAAATCTAGCCCTCAACATAACCCTAACCCTAGGTCCAATCAGAACCCTAACCGGATCTCTAACCCTAGCCCTCAACATAAACATAACCCTAGGTCCAATCGGATCTGTAACCAGATCTGTAACCCTAGCCCTCAACATAACCCTAACCCTAGGTCCAATCGGAATCCTAACCGGATCTCTAATCCTAGCCCTCAACATAATCCTAACCCTAGGTCCAATCGGAACCCTAACCGGATCTCTAAACCTAGCCCTCAACATAACCCTAACCCTAGGTCCAATCGAAACCCTAACCGGATCTCTAACCCTCGCCCTCAACATAACCCTAACCCTAGGTCCAATCGGAACCCTAACCGGATCTCTAAGCCTCCCGCTCAACATAACCCTAACCCTACGTCCAATCGGAACCCTAACCGGATCTCTAACCCTAGCCCTCAACATTACTCTAACCCTAGGTCCAATCGGAACCCTAACCGGATCTCTAACCCTAGCCCTCAACATAACCCTAACCCTAGGTCCAATCGGAACCCTAACCGGATATCTATCCCTAGCCCTCAATGAACCCTAACCCTAGGTCCAATCGGAACCCTAACCGGATCTCTAACCCTCGCCCTCAACATAACCCTAACCCTAGGTCCAATCGGAACCCTAACCGGATCTCTAACCCTCGCCCTCAAAATAACCCTAACCCTAGGTCCAATCGGAACCCTAACAGGATCTCTAACCCTCGCCCTCAACATAACCCTAACCCTAGGTCCAATCGGAACCCTAACCGGATCTCTAACCCTGGCCCTCAACATAACCCTAACCCTAGGTCCAATCGAAACCCTTACAGGATCTCTAACCCTAGCCATCAACATAACCCTAACCCTAGGTCCAATCGGAAGCCTAACCGGATCTCTAACCCTAGCACTCAACATAACCCTAACCCTAGGTCCAATCGGAACCCTAACCGGATCTCTAACCCTAGCCCTCAACATAACCCTAACCCTAGGGTCAGTCGGAACCCTAACAGGATCTCTAACCCTAGCCCTCAACATAACCCTAACTCGAGGTCCCACCGGAACCCTTACCGGATCTCTAACTTTAGCGCTCAACATAAATCTAACCCTAGGTCCAATCTGAACCCTAATCGGATCTCTAAACCTAGCCCTCAACATAACCCTAACCCTAGGTCCAATCGGAACCCTAACCGGATCTCTAACACTCGCCCTCAACATAACCCTAACCCTAGGTACAATCGGAACCCTAACCGGTCACTAACCCTAGCCCTCAACATAACCCTAACCCTAGGTCCAATCGGAACGCTAACCGGATCTCTAAATCTAGCCCTCAACATAACCCTAACCCTAGATCCAATCGGAACCCTAACCGGATCTCTAACCCTAGCCCTCAACATAACCATAACTCTAGGTCCAATCGGATCTGTATCCAGATCTCTAACCCTAGCCCTCAACATAACCCTAACCCTAGGTCCAATCGGAACCCTAACCGGATCTCTAAGCCTCGCGCTCAACATAACCCTAACCCTACGTCCAATCGGAACCCTAACCGGATCTCTAACCCTAGCCCTCAACATTACTCTAACCCTAGGTCCAATCGGAACCCTAACCGGATCTCTAACCCTAGCCCTCAACATAACCCTAACCATAGGTCCAATCGGAACCCTAAACGGATATCTAACCCTAGCCCTCAACATAACCCTAACCCTAGGTCCAATCGGAACGCTAACCGGATCTCTAAATCTAGCCCTCAACATAACCCTAACCCTAGGTCCAATCAGAACCCTAACCGGATCTCTAACCCTAGCCCTCAACATAACCATAACCCTAGGTCCAATCGGATCTGTAACCAGATCTCTAACCCTAGCCCTCAACATAACCCTAACCCTAGGTCCAATCGGAACCCTAACCGGATCTCTAATCCTAGCCCTCAACATAATCCTAACCCTAGGTCCAATCGGAACCCTAACCGGATCTCTAAACCTAGCCCTCAACATAACCCTAACCCTAGGTCCAATCGGAACCCTAACCGGATCTCTAACCCTCGCCCTCTACATAACCCTAACCCTAGGTCCAATCGGAACCCTAACCGGATCTCTAAGCCTCGCGCTCAACATAACCCTAACCCTACGTCCAATCGGAACCCTAACCGGATCTCTAACCCTAGCCCTCAACATTACTCTAACCCTAGGTCCAATCGGAACCCTAACCGGATCTCTAACCCTAGCCCTCAACATAACCCTAACCCTAACCCTAGGTTCAATCGGAACCCTAACCGGATGTCTATCCCTAGCCCGCAACAGAACCCTAACCCTAGGTCCAATCGGAACCCTAACCGGATCTCTAACCCTCGCCCTCAACATAACCCTAACCCTAGGTCCAATCGGAACCCTAACCGGATCTCTAACCCTCGCCCTCAACATAACCCTAACCCTAGGTCCAATCGGAACTCTAACAGGATCTCTACCCCTCTCCCTCAACATAACCCTAACCCTAGGTCCAATCGGAACCCTAACCGGATATCTATCCCTAGCCCTCAACAGAACCCTACCCTAGGTCCAATCGGAACCCTTACCGGATCTCTAACCCTAGCCCTCAACATAACCTTAACCCTAGGTCCAATCGGAACCCTAAACGGATATCTAACCCTAGCCCTCAACATAACCCTAACCCTAGGTCCAATCGGAACCCTAACCGGATCACTAACCCTAGCCCTCAACATAACCCTAACCGTAGGTCCAATCGGAACGCTAACCGGATCTCTAAATCTAGCCCTCAACATAACACTAACCCTAGGTCCAATCAGAACCCTAACCGGATCTCTAACCCTAGCCCTCAACATAAACATAACCCTAGGTCCAATCGGATCTGTAACCAGATCTGTAACCCTAGCCCTCAACATAACCCTAACCCTAGGTCCAATCGGAACCCTAACCGGATCTCTAATCCTAGCCCTCAACATAATCCTAACCCTAGGTCCAATCGGAACCCTAACCGGATCTCTAAACCTAGCCCTCAACATAACCCTAACCCTAGGTCCAATCGAAACCCTAACCGGATCTCTAACCCTCGCCCTCAACATAACCCTAACCCTAGGTCCAATCGGAACCCTAACCGGATCTCTAAGCCTCGCGCTCAACATAACCCTAACCCTACGTCCAATCGGAACCCTAACCGGATCTCTAACCCTAGCCCTCAACATTACTCTAACCCTAGGTCCAATCGGAACCCTAACCGGATCTCTAACCCTAGCCCTCAACATAACCCTAACCCTAGGTCCAATCGGAACCCTAACCGGATATCTATCCCTAGCCCTCAATGAACCCTAACCCTAGGTCCAATCGGAACCCTAACCGGATCTCTAACCCTCGCCCTCAACATAACCCTAACCCTAGGTCCAATCGGAACCCTAACCGGATCTCTAACCCTCGCCCTCAAAATAACCCTAACCCTAGGTCCAATCGGAACCCTAACAGGATCTCTAACCCTCGACCTCAACATAACCCTAACCCTAGGTCCAATCGGAACCCTAACCGGATCTCTAACCCTGGCCCTCAACATAACCCTAACCCTAGGTCCAATCGAAACCCTTACAGGATCTCTAACCCTAGCCATCAACATAACCCTAACCCTAGGTCCAATCGGAAGCCTAACCGGATCTCTAACCCTAGCCCTCAACATAACCCTAACCCTAGGTCCAATCGGAACCCTAAACGGATATCTAACCCTAGCCCTCAACATAACCCTAACCCTAGGTCCAATCGGAACCTTAACGGGATCACTAACCCTAGCCCTCAACATAACCATAACCCTAGGTCCAATCGGATCTGTAACCAGATCTCTAACCCTAGCCCTCAACATAACCCTAGCCCTAGGTCCAATCGAAACCCTAACCGGATCTCTAATCCTAGCCCTCAACATAATCCTAACCCTAGGTCCAATCGGAACCCTAACCGGATATCTATCCCTAGCCCTCAACAGAACCCTAACCCTTGGTCCAATCGGAACCCTAACCGGATCTCTAACCCTAGCCCTCAACATAACCCTAACCCTATGGTGAGTCGGAACCCTAACAGGATCTCTAACCCTAGCCCTCAACATAACCCTAACTCGAGGTCCCACCGGAACCCTTACCGGATCTCTAACCCTAGCGCTCAACATAAATCTAACCCTAGGTCCAATCTGAACCCTAATCGGATCTCTAAACCTAGCCCTCAACATAACCCTAACCCTAGGTCCAATCGGAACCCTAACCGGATCTCTAACCCTCGCCCTCAACATAACCCTAACCCTAGGTCCAATCGGAACCCTAACAGGATCTCTAACCCTCGCCCTCAACATAACCCTAACCCTACGTCCAATCGGAACCCTAACCGGATCTCTAACCCTAGCCCTCAACATTACTCTAACCCTAGGTCCAATCGGAACCCTAACCGGATCTCTAACCCTAGCCCTCAACATAACCCTAACCCTAGGTCCAATCGGAACCCTAACAGGATCTCTACCCCTCTCCCTCAACATAACCCTAACCCTAGGTCCAATCGGAACCCTAACCGGATATCTATCCCTAGACCTCAACAGAACCCTACCCTAGGTCCAATCGGAACCCTAACCGGATCTCTAACCCTAGCCCTCAACATAACCCTAACACTAGGTCCAATAGGAACCCTAAACGGATATCTAACCCTAGCCCTCAACATAACCCTAACCCTAGGTCCAATCGGAACCCTAACCGGATCACTAACCCTAGCCCTCAACATAACCCTAACCCTAGGTCCAATCGGAACGCTAACCGGATCTCTAAATCTAGCCCTCAACATAACCCTAACCCTAGATCCAATCGGAACCCTAACCGGATCTCTAACCCTAGCCCTCAACATAACCATAACTCTAGGTCCAATCGGATCTGTATCCAGATCTCTAACCCTAGCCCTCAACATAACCCTAACCCTAGGTCCAATCGGAACCCTAACCGGATCTCTAAGCCTCGCGCTCAACATAACCCTAACCCTACGTCCAATCGGAACCCTAACCGGATCTCTAACCCTAGCCCTCAACATTACTCTAACCCTAGGTCCAATCGGAACCCTAACCGGATCTCTAACCCTAGCCCTCAACATAACCCTAACCATAGGTCCAATCGGAACCCTAAACGGATATCTAACCCTAGCCCTCAACATAACCCTAACCCTAGGTCCAATCGGAACGCTAACCGGATCTCTAAATCTAGGCCTCAACATAACCCTAACCCTAGGTCCAATCAGAACCCTAACCGGATCTCTAACCCTAGCCCTCAACATAACCATAACCCTAGGTCCAATCGGATCTGTAACCAGATCTCTAACCCTAGCCCTCAACATAACCCTAACCCTAGGTCCAATCGGAACCCTAACCGGATCTCTAATCCTAGCCCTCAACATAATCCTAACCCTAGGTCCAATCGGAACCCTAACCGGATCTCTAAACCTAGCCCTCAACATAACCCTAACCCTAGGTCCAATCGGAACCCTAACCGGATCTCTAACCCTCACCCTCTACATAACCCTAACCCTAGGTCCAATCGGAACCCTAACCGGATCTCTAACCCTCGCCCTCAACATAACCCTAACCCTAGGTCCAATCGGAACTCTAACAGGATCTCTACCCCTCTCCCTCAACATAACCCTAACCCTAGGTCCAATCGGAACCCTAACCGGATATCTATCCCTAGCCCTCAACAGAACCCTACCCTAGGTCCAATCGGAACCCTTACCGGATCTCTAACCCTAGCCCTCAACATAACCTTAACCCTAGGTCCAATCGGAACCCTAAACGGATATCTAACCCTAGCCCTCAACATAACCCTAACCCTAGGTCCAATCGGAACCCTAACCGGATCACTAACCCTAGCCCTCAACATAACCCTAACCGTAGGTCCAATCGGAACGCTAACCGGATCTCTAAATCTAGCCCTCAACATAACACTAACCCTAGGTCCAATCAGAACCCTAACCGGATCTCTAACCCTAGCCCTCAACATAAACATAACCCTAGGTCCAATCGGATCTGTAACCAGATCTGTAACCCTAGCCCTCAACATAACCCTAACCCTAGGTCCAATCGGAACCCTAACCGGATCTCTAATCCTAGCCCTCAACATAATCCTAACCCTAGGTCCAATCGGAACCCTAACCGGATCTCTAAACCTAGCCCTCAACATAACCCTAACCCTAGGTCCAATCGAAACCCTAACCGGATCTCTAACCCTCGCCCTCAACATAACCCTAACCCTAGGTCCAATCGGAACCCTAACCGGATCTCTAAGCCTCGCGCTCAACATAACCCTAACCCTACGTCCAATCGGAACCCTAACCGGATCTCTAACCCTAGCCCTCAACATTACTCTAACCCTAGGTCCAATCGGAACCCTAACCGGATCTCTAACCCTAGCCCTCAACATAACCCTAACCCTAGGTCCAATCGGAACCCTAACCGGATATCTATCCCTAGCCCTCAATGAACCCTAACCCTAGGTCCAATCGGAACCCTAACCGGATCTCTAACCCTCGCCCTCAACATAACCCTAACCCTAGGTCCAATCGGAACCCTAACCGGATCTCTAACCCTCGCCCTCAAAATAACCCTAACCCTAGGTCCAATCGGAACCCTAACAGGATCTCTAACCCTCGACCTCAACATAACCCTAACCCTAGGTCCAATCGGAACCCTAACCGGATCTCTAACCCTGGCCCTCAACATAACCCTAACCCTAGGTCCAATCGAAACCCTTACAGGATCTCTAACCCTAGCCATCAACATAACCCTAACCCTAGGTCCAATCGGAAGCCTAACCGGATCTCTAACCCTAGCCCTCAACATAACCCTAACCCTAGGTCCAATCGGAACCCTAAACGGATATCTAACCCTAGCCCTCAACATAACCCTAACCCTAGGTCCAATCGGAACCTTAACGGGATCACTAACCCTAGCCCTCAACATAACCATAACCCTAGGTCCAATCGGATCTGTAACCAGATCTCTAACCCTAGCCCTCAACATAACCCTAGCCCTAGGTCCAATCGGAACCCTAACCGGATCTCTAATCCTAGCCCTCAACATAATCCTAACCCTAGGTCCAATCGGAACCCTAACCGGATATCTATCCCTAGCCCTCAACAGAACCCTAACCCTTGGTCCAATCGGAACCCTAACCGGATCTCTAACCCTAGCCCTCAACATAACCCTAACCCTATGGTGAGTCGGAACCCTAACAGGATCTCTAACCCTAGCCCTCAACATAACCCTAACTCGAGGTCCCACCGGAACCCTTACCGGATCTCTAACCCTAGCGCTCAACATAAATCTAACCCTAGGTCCAATCTGAACCCTAATCGGATCTCTAAACCTAGCCCTCAACATAACCCTAACCCTAGGTCCAATCGGAACCCTAACCGGATCTCTAACCCTCGCCCTCAACATAACCCTAACCCTAGGTCCAATCGGAACCCTAACAGGATCTCTAACCCTCGCCCTCAACATAACCCTAACCCTACGTCCAATCGGAACCCTAACCGGATCTCTAACCCTAGCCCTCAACATTACTCTAACCCTAGGTCCAATCGGAACCCTAACCGGATCTCTAACCCTAGCCCTCAACATAACCCTAACCCTAGGTCCAATCGGAACCCTAACAGGATCTCTACCCCTCTCCCTCAACATAACCCTAACCCTAGGTCCAATCGGAACCCTAACCGGATATCTATCCCTAGACCTCAACAGAACCCTACCCTAGGTCCAATCGGAACCCTAACCGGATCTCTAACCCTAGCCCTCAACATAACCCTAACACTAGGTCCAATAGGAACCCTAAACGGATATCTAACCCTAGCCCTCAACATAACCCTAACCCTAGGTCCAATCGGAACCCTAACCGGATCACTAACCCTAGCCCTCAACATAACCCTAACCCTAGGTCCAATCGGAACGCTAACCGGATCTCTAAATCTAGCCCTCAACATAACCCTAACCCTAGATCCAATCGGAACCCTAACCGGATCTCTAACCCTAGCCCTCAACATAACCATAACTCTAGGTCCAATCGGATCTGTATCCAGATCTCTAACCCTAGCCCTCAACATAACCCTAACCCTAGGTCCAATCGGAACCCTAACCGGATCTCTAAGCCTCGCGCTCAACATAACCCTAACCCTACGTCCAATCGGAACCCTAACCGGATCTCTAACCCTAGCCCTCAACATTACTCTAACCCTAGGTCCAATCGGAACCCTAACCGGATCTCTAACCCTAGCCCTCAACATAACCCTAACCATAGGTCCAATCGGAACCCTAAACGGATATCTAACCCTAGCCCTCAACATAACCCTAACCCTAGGTCCAATCGGAACGCTAACCGGATCTCTAAATCTAGGCCTCAACATAACCCTAACCCTAGGTCCAATCAGAACCCTAACCGGATCTCTAACCCTAGCCCTCAACATAACCATAACCCTAGGTCCAATCGGATCTGTAACCAGATCTCTAACCCTAGCCCTCAACATAACCCTAACCCTAGGTCCAATCGGAACCCTAACCGGATCTCTAATCCTAGCCCTCAACATAATCCTAACCCTAGGTCCAATCGGAACCCTAACCGGATCTCTAAACCTAGCCCTCAACATAACCCTAACCCTAGGTCCAATCGGAACCCTAACCGGATCTCTAACCCTCGCCCTCTACATAACCCTAACCCTAGGTCCAATCGGAACCCTAACCGGATCTCTAAGCCTCGCGCTCAACATAACCCTAACCCTACGTCCAATCGGAACCCTAACCGGATCTCTAACCCTAGCCCTCAACATTACTCTAACCCTAGGTCCAATCGGAACTCTAACCGGATCTCTAACCCTCGCCCTCAACATAACCCTAACCCTAGGTTCAATCGGAACCCTAACCGGATATCTATCCCTAGCCCGCAACAGAACCCTAACCCTAGGTCCAATCGGAACCCTAACCGGATCTCTAACCCTCGCCCTCAACATAACCCTAACCCTAGGTCCAATCGGAACCCTAACCGGATCTCTAACCCTCGCCCTCAACATAACCCTAACCCTAGGTCCAATCGGAACCCTAACAGGATCTCTACCCCTCTCCCTCAACATAACCCTAACCCTAGGTCCAATCGGAACCCTAACCGGATATCTATCCCTAGCCCTCAACAGAACCCTACCCTAGGTCCAATCGGAACCCTAACCGGATCTCTAACCCTAGCCCTCAACATAACCTTAACCCTAGGTCCAATCGGAACCCTAAACGGATATCTAACCCTAGCCCTCAACATAACCCTAACCCTAGGTCCAATCGGAACCCTAACCGGATCACTAACCCTAGCCCTCAACATAACCCTAACCGTAGGTCCAATCGGAACGCTAACCGGATCTCTAAATCTAGCCCTCAACATAACCCTAACCCTAGGTCCAATCAGAACCCTAACCGGATCTCTAACCCTAGCCCTCAACATAAACATAACCCTAGGTCCAATCGGATCTGTAACCAGATCTGTAACCCTAGCCCTCAACATAACCCTAACCCTAGGTCCAATCGGAACCCTAACCGGATCTCTAATCCTAGCCCTCAACATAATCCTAACCCTAGGTCCAATCGGAACCCTAACCGGATCTCTAAACCTAGCCCTCAACATAACCCTAACCCTTGGTCCAATCGAAACCCTAACCGGATCTCTAACCCTCGCCCTCAACATAACCCTAACCCTAGGTCCAATCGGAACCCTAACCGGATCTCTAAGCCTCGCGCTCAACATAACCCTAACCCTACGTCCAATCGGAACCCTAACCGGATCTCTAACCCTAGCCCTCAACATTACTCTAACCCTAGGTCCAATCGGAACCCTAACCGGATCTCTAACCCTAGCCCTCAACATAACCCTAACCCTAGGTCCAATCGGAACCCTAACCGGATATCTATCCCTAGCCCTCAATGAACCCTAACCCTAGGTCCAATCGGAACCCTAACCGGATCTCTAACCCTCGCCCTCAACATAACCCTAACCCTAGGTCCAATCGGAACCCTAACCGGATCTCTAACCCTCGCCCTCAAAATAACCCTAACCCTAGGTCCAATCGGAACCCTAACAGGATCTCTAACCCTCGCCCTCAACATAACCCTAACCCTAGGTCCAATCGGAACCCTAACCGGATCTCTAACCCTGGCCCTCAACATAACCCTAACCCTAGGTCCAATCGAAACCCTTACAGGATCTCTAACCCTAGCCATCAACATAACCCTAACCCTAGGTCCAATCGGAAGCCTAACCGGATCTCTAACCCTAGCACTCAACATAACCCTAACCCTAGGTCCAATCGGAACCCTAACCGGATCTCTAACCCTAGCCCTCAACATAACCCTAACCCTAGGGTCAGTCGGAACCCTAACAGGATCTCTAACCCTAGCCCTCAACATAACCCTAACTCGAGGTCCCACCGGAACCCTTACCGGATCTCTAACTTTAGCGCTCAACATAAATCTAACCCTAGGTCCAATCTGAACCCTAATCGGATCTCTAAACCTAGCCCTCAACATAACCCTAACCCTAGGTCCAATCGGAACCCTAACCGGATCTCTAACACTCGCCCTCAACATAACCCTAACCCTAGGTACAATCGGAACCCTAACCGGATCACTAACCCTAGCCCTCAACATAACCCTAACCCTAGGTCCAATCGGAACGCTAACCGGATCTCTAAATCTAGCCCTCAACATAACCCTAACCCTAGATCCAATCGGAACCCTAACCGGATCTCTAACCCTAGCCCTCAACATAACCATAACTCTAGGTCCAATCGGATCTGTATCCAGATCTCTAACCCTAGCCCTCAACATAACCCTAACCCTAGGTCCAATCGGAACCCTAACCGGATCTCTAAGCCTCGCGCTCAACATAACCCTAACCCTACGTCCAATCGGAACCCTAACCGGATCTCTAACCCTAGCCCTCAACATTACTCTAACCCTAGGTCCAATCGGAACCCTAACCGGATCTCTAACCCTAGCCCTCAACATAACCCTAACCATAGGTCCAATCGGAACCCTAAACGGATATCTAACCCTAGCCCTCAACATAACCCTAACCCTAGGTCCAATCGGAACGCTAACCGGATCTCTAAATCTAGGCCTCAACATAACCCTAACCCTAGGTCCAATCAGAACCCTAACCGGATCTCTAACCCTAGCCCTCAACATAACCATAACCCTAGGTCCAATCGGATCTGTAACCAGATCTCTAACCCTAGCCCTCAACATAACCCTAACCCTAGGTCCAATCGGAACCCTAACCGGATCTCTAATCCTAGCCCTCAACATAATCCTAACCCTAGGTCCAATCGGAACCCTAACCGGATCTCTAAACCTAGCCCTCAACATAACCCTAACCCTAGGTCCAATCGGAACCCTAACCGGATCTCTAACCCTCGCCCTCTACATAACCCTAACCCTAGGTCCAATCGGAACCCTAACCGGATCTCTAAGCCTCGCGCTCAACATAACCCTAACCCTACGTCCAATCGGAACCCTAACCGGATCTCTAACCCTAGCCCTCAACATTACTCTAACCCTAGGTCCAATCGGAACTCTAACCGGATCTCTAACCCTCGCCCTCAACATAACCCTAACCCTAGGTTCAATCGGAACCCTAACCGGATATCTATCCCTAGCCCGCAACAGAACCCTAACCCTAGGTCCAATCGGAACCCTAACCGGATCTCTAACCCTCGCCCTCAACATAACCCTAACCCTAGGACCAATCGGAACCCTAACCGGATCTCTAACCCTCGCCCTCAACATAACCCTAACCCTAGGTCCAATCGGAACCCTAACAGGATCTCTACCCCTCTCCCTCAACATAACCCTAACCCTAGGTCCAATCGGAACCCTAACCGGATATCTATCCCTAGCCCTCAACAGAACCCTACCCTAGGTCCAATCGGAACCCTAACCGGATCTCTAACCCTAGCCCTCAACATAACCTTAACCCTAGGTCCAATCGGAACCCTAAACGGATATCTAACCCTAGCCCTCAACATAACCCTAACCCTAGGTCCAATCGGAACCCTAACCGGATCACTAACCCTAGCCCTCAACATAACCCTAACCGTAGGTCCAATCGGAACGCTAACCGGATCTCTAAATCTAGCCCTCAACATAACCCTAACCCTAGGTCCAATCAGAACCCTAACCGGATCTCTAACCCTAGCCCTCAACATAAACATAACCCTAGGTCCAATCGGATCTGTAACCAGATCTGTAACCCTAGCCCTCAACATAACCCTAACCCTAGGTCCAATCGGAACCCTAACCGGATCTCTAATCCTAGCCCTCAACATAATCCTAACCCTAGGTCCAATCGGAACCCTAACCGGATCTCTAAACCTAGCCCTCAACATAACCCTAACCCTTGGTCCAATCGAAACCCTAACCGGATCTCTAACCCTCGCCCTCAACATAACCCTAACCCTAGGTCCAATCGGAACCCTAACCGGATCTCTAAGCCTCGCGCTCAACATAACCCTAACCCTACGTCCAATCGGAACCCTAACCGGATCTCTAACCCTAGCCCTCAACATTACTCTAACCCTAGGTCCAATCGGAACCCTAACCGGATCTCTAACCCTAGCCCTCAACATAACCCTAACCCTAGGTCCAATCGGAACCCTAACCGGATATCTATCCCTAGCCCTCAATGAACCCTAACCCTAGGTCCAATCGGAACCCTAACCGGATCTCTAACCCTCGCCCTCAACATAACCCTAACCCTAGGTCCAATCGGAACCCTAACCGGATCTCTAACCCTCGCCCTCAAAATAACCCTAACCCTAGGTCCAATCGGAACCCTAACAGGATCTCTAACCCTCGCCCTCAACATAACCCTAACCCTAGGTCCAATCGGAACCCTAACCGGATCTCTAACCCTGGCCCTCAACATAACCCTAACCCTAGGTCCAATCGAAACCCTTACAGGATCTCTAACCCTAGCCATCAACATAACCCTAACCCTAGGTCCAATCGGAAGCCTAACCGGATCTCTAACCCTAGCACTCAACATAACCCTAACCCTAGGTCCAATCGGAACCCTAACCGGATCTCTAACCCTAGCCCTCAACATAACCCTAACCCTAGGGTCAGTCGGAACCCTAACAGGATCTCTAACCCTAGCCCTCAACATAACCCTAACTCGAGGTCCCACCGGAACCCTTACCGGATCTCTAACTTTAGCGCTCAACATAAATCTAACCCTAGGTCCAATCTGAACCCTAATCGGATCTCTAAACCTAGCCCTCAACATAACCCTAACCCTAGGTCCAATCGGAACCCTAACCGGATCTCTAACACTCGCCCTCAACATAACCCTAACCCTAGGTACAATCGGAACCCTAACCGGATCACTAACCCTAGCCCTCAACAGAACCCTAACCCTAGGTCCAATCGGAACCCTAACCGGATATCTATCCTAGCCCTCAACAGAACCCTAACCCTAGGTCCAATCGGAACCCTAACCGGATCTCTAACCCTAGCCCTCAACATAACCCTAACCCTAGTTCCAATCGGAACCCTAAACGAATATCTAACCCTAGTCCTCAACATAACCCTAACCCTAGGTCCAATCGGAACCCTAACAGGATCTCTACCCCTCTCCCTCAACATAACCCTAACCCTAGGTCCAATCGGAACCCTAACCGGATATCTATCCCTAGCCCTCAACAGAACCCTACCCTAGGTCCAATCGGAACCCTAACCGGATCACTAACCCTAGCCCTCAACATAACCATAACCCTAGGTCCAATCGGATCTGTAACCAGATCTCTAACCCTAGCCCTCAACATAACCCTAGCCCTAGGTCCAATCGGAACCCTAACCGGATCTCTAATCCTAGCCCTCAACATAATCCTAACCCTAGGTCCAATCGGAACCCTAACCGGATATCTATCCCTAGCCCTCAACAGAACCCTAACCCTTGGTCCAATCGGAACCCTAACCGGATCTCTAACCCTAGCCCTCAACATAACCCTAACCCTATGGTCAGTCGGAACCCTAACAGGATCTCTAACCCTAGCCCTCAACATAACCCTAACTCGAGGTCCCACCGGAACCCTTACCGGATCTCTAACCCTAGCGCTCAACATAAATCTAACCCTAGGTCCAATCTGAACCCTAATCGGATCTCTAAACCTAGCCCTCAACATAACCCTAACCCTAGGTCCAATCGGAACCCTAACCGGATCTCTAACCCTCGCCCTCAACATAACCCTAACCCTAGGTCCAATCGGAACCCTAACAGGATCTCTAACCCTCGCCCTCAACATAACCCTAACCCTACGTCCAATCGGAACCCTAACCGGATCTCTAACCCTAGCCCTCAACATTACTCTAACCCTAGGTCCAATCGGAACCCTAACCGGATCTCTAACCCTAGCCCTCAACATAACCCTAACCCTAGGTCCAATCGGAACCCTAAACGGATATCTATCCCTAGCCCGCAACAGAACCCTAACCCTAGGTCCAATCGGAACCCTAACCGGATCTCTAACCCTCGCCCTCAACATAACCCTAACCCTAGGTCCAATCGGAACCCTAACCGGATCTCTAACCCTCGCCCTCAACATAACCCTAACCCTAGGTCCAATCGGAACCCTAACAGGATCTCTACCCCTCTCCCTCAACAGAACCCTAACCCTAGGTCCAATCGGAACCCTAACCGGATCACTAACCCTAGCCCTCAACATAACCCTAACCCTAGGTCCAATCGGAACCCTAACCGGATATCTATCCCTAGCCCTCAACAGAACCCTAACCCTAGGTCCAATCGGAACCCTAACCGGATATCTATCCTAGCCCTCAACTGAACCCTAACCCTAGGTCCAATCGGAACCCTAACCGGATCTCTAACCCTAGCCCTCAACATAACCCTAACCCTAGTTCCAATCGGAACCCTAAACGAATATCTTACCCTAGTCCTCAACATAACCCTAACCCTAGGTCCAATCGGAACCCTAACAGGATCTCTACCCCTCTCCCTCAACATAACCCTAACCCTAGGTCCAATCGGAACCCTAACCGGATATCTATCCCTAGCCCTCAACAGAACCCTACCTTAGGTCCAATCGGAACCCTAACCGGATCTCTAACCCTAGCCCTCAACATAACCCTAACCCTAGGTCCAATCGGAACCCTAAACGGATATCTAACCCTAGCCCTCAACATAACCCTAACCCTAGGTCCAATCGGAACCCTAACCGGATCACTAACCCTAGCCCTCAACATAACCATAACCCTAGGTCCAATCGGATCTGTAACCAGATCTCTAACCCTAGCCCTCAACATAACCCTAGCCCTAGGTCCAATCGGAACCCTAACCGGATCTCTAATCCTAGCCCTCAACATAATCCTAACCCTAGGTCCAATCGGAACCCTAACCGGATATCTATCCCTAGCCCTCAACAGAACCCTAACCCTTGGTCCAATCGGAACCCTAACCGGATCTCTAACCCTAGCCCTCAACATAACCCTAACCCTATGGTCAGTCGGAACCCTAACAGGATCTCTAACCCTAGCCCTCAACATAACCCTAACTCGAGGTCCCACCGGAACCCTTACCGGATCTCTAACCCTAGCGCTCAACATAAATCTAACCCTAGGTCCAATCTGAACCCTAATCGGATCTCTAAACCTAGCCCTCAACATAACCCTAACCCTAGGTCCAATCGGAACCCTAACCGGATCTCTAACCCTCGCCCTCAACATAACCCTAACCCTAGGTCCAATCGGAACCCTAACAGGATCTCTAACCCTCGCCCTCAACATAACCCTAACCCTACGTCCAATCGGAACCCTAACCGGATCTCTAACCCTAGCCCTCAACATTACTCTAACCCTAGGTCCAATCGGAACCCTAACCGGATCTCTAACCCTAGACCTCAACATAACCCTAACCCTAGGTCCAATCGGAACCCTAACCGGATATCTATCCCTAGCCCGCAACAGAACCCTAACCCTAGGTCCAATCGGAACCCTAACCGGATCTCTAACCCTCGCCCTCAACATAACCCTAACCCTAGGTCCAATCGGAACCCTAACCGGATCTCTAACCCTCGCCCTCAACATAACCCTAACCCTAGGTCCAATCGGAACCCTAACAGGATCTCTACCCCTCTCCCTCAACATAACCCTAACCCTAGGTCCAATCGGAACCCTAACCGGATCACTAACCCTAGCCCTCAACATAACCCTAACCCTAGGTCCAATCGGAACCCTAACCGGATATCTATCCCTAGCCCTCAACAGAACCCTAACCCTAGGTCCAATCGGAACCCTAACCGGATCTCTAACCCTAGCCCTCAACATAACCCTAACCCTAGTTCCAATCGGAACCCTAAACGAATATCTAACCCTGGCCCTCAACATAACCCTAACCCTAGGTCCAATCGGAACCCTAACAGGATCTCTACCCGTCTCCCTCAACATAACCCTAACCCTAGGTCCAATCGGAACCCTAACCGGATATCTATCCCTAGACCTCAACAGAACCCTACCCTAGGTCCAATCGGAACCCTAACCGGATATCTATCCCTAGCCCTCAACAGAACCCTAACCCTAGGTCCAATCGGAACCCTAACCGGATATCTATCCCTAGCCCTCAACAGAACCCTAACCCTAGGTCCAATCGGAACCCTAACCGGATCTCTAACCCTAGCCCTCAACATAACCCTAACCCTAGTTCCAATCGGAACCCTAAACGAATATCTAACCCTGGCCCTCAACATAACCCTAACCCTAGGTCCAATCGGAACCCTAACAGGATCTCTACCCGTCTCCCTCAACATAACCCTAACCCTAGGTCCAATCGGAACCCTAACCGGATATCTATCCCTAGACCTCAACAGAACCCTACCCTAGGTCCAATCGGAACCCTAACCGGATATCTATCCCTAGCCCTCAACAGAACCCTAACCCTAGGTCCAATCGGAACCCTAACCGGATCTCTAACCCTAGCCCTCAACATAACCCTAACCCTAGGTCCAATCGGAACGCTAACCGGATCTCTAAATCTAGCCCTCAACATAACCCTAACCCTAGATCCAATCGGAACCCTAACCGGATCTCTAACCCTAGCCCTCAACATAACCATAACTCTAGGTCCAATCGGATCTGTATCCAGATCTCTAACCCTAGCCCTCAACATAACCCTAACCCTAGGTCCAATCGGAACCCTAACCGGATCTCTAAGCCTCGCGCTCAACATAACCCTAACCCTACGTCCAATCGGAACCCTAACCGGATCTCTAACCCTAGCCCTCAACATTACTCTAACCCTAGGTCCAATCGGAACCCTAACCGGGATCTCTAAACCTAGCCCTCAACATAACCCTAACCATAGGTCCAATCGGAACCCTAAACGGATATCTAACCCTAGCCCTCAACATAACCCTAACCCTAGGTCCAATCGGAACGCTAACCGGATCTCTAAATCTAGCCCTCAACATAACCCTAACCCTAGGTCCAATCAGAACCCTAACCGGATCTCTAACCCTAGCCCTCAACATAACCATAACCCTAGGTCCAATCGGATCTGTAACCAGATCTCTAACCCTAGCCCTCAACATAACCCTAACCCTAGGTCCAATCGGAACCCTAACCGGATCCTTAATCCTAGCCCTCAACATAATCCTAACCCTAGGTCCAATCGGAACCCTAACCGGATCTCTAAACCTAGCCCTCAACATAACCCTAACCCTAGGTCCAATCGGAACCCTAACCGGATCTCTAACCCTCGCCCTCTACATAACCCTAACCCTAGGTCCAATCGGAACCCTAACCGGATCTCTAAGCCTCGCGCTCAACATAACCCTAACCCTACGTCCAATCGGAACGCTAACCGGATCTCTAACCCTAGCCCTCAACATTACTCTAACCCTAGGTCCAATCGGAACCCTAACCGGATCTCTAACCCTAGCCCTCAACATAACCCTAACCCTAGGTTCAATCGGAACCCTAACCGGATATCTATCCCTAGCCCGCAACAGAACCCTAACCCTAGGTCCAATCGGAACCCTAACCGGATCTCTAACCCTCGCCCTCAACATAACCCTAACCCTAGGTCCAATCGGAACCCTAACCGGATCTCTAACCCTCGCCCTCAACATAACCCTAACCCTAGGTCCAATCGGAACCCTAACAGGATCTCTACCCCTCTCCCTCAACATAACCCTAACCCTAGGTCCAATCGGAACCCTAACCGGATATCTATCCCTAGCCCTCAACAGAACCCTACCCTAGGTCCAATCGGAACCCTAACCGGATCTCTAACCCTAGCCCTCAACATAACCTTAACCCTAGGTCCAATCGGAACCCTAAACGGATATCTAACCCTAGCCCTCAACATAACCCTAACCCTAGGTCCAATCGGAACCCTAACCGGATCACTAACCCTAGCCCTCAACATAACCCTAACCGTAGGTCCAATCGGAACGCTAACCGGATCTCTAAATCTAGCCCTCAACATAACCCTAACCCTAGGTCCAATCAGAACCCTAACCGGATCTCTAACCCTAGCCCTCAACATAAACATAACCCTAGGTCCAATCGGATCTGTAACCAGATCTGTAACCCTAGCCCTCAACATAACCCTAACCCTAGGTCCAATCGGAACCCTAACCGGATCTCTAATCCTAGCCCTCAACATAATCCTAACCCTAGGTCCAATCGGAACCCTAACCGGATCTCTAAACCTAGCCCTCAACATAACCCTAACCCTAGGTCCAATCGAAACCCTAACCGGATCTCTAACCCTCGCCCTCAACATAACCCTAACCCTAGGTCCAATCGGAACCCTAACCGGATCTCTAAGCCTCGCGCTCAACATAACCCTAACCCTACGTCCAATCGGAACCCTAACCGGATCTCTAACCCTAGCCCTCAACATTACTCTAACCCTAGGTCCAATCGGAACCCTAACCGGATCTCTAACCCTAGCCCTCAACATAACCCTAACCCTAGGTCCAATCGGAACCCTAACCGGATATCTATCCCTAGCCCTCAATGAACCCTAACCCTAGGTCCAATCGGAACCCTAACCGGATCTCTAACCCTCGCCCTCAACATAACCCTAACCCTAGGTCCAATCGGAACCCTAACCGGATCTCTAACCCTCGCCCTCAAAATAACCCTAACCCTAGGTCCAATCGGAACCCTAACAGGATCTCTAACCCTCGCCCTCAACATAACCCTAACCCTAGGTCCAATCGGAACCCTAACCGGATCTCTAACCCTGGCCCTCAACATAACCCTAACCCTAGGTCCAATCGAAACCCTTACAGGATCTCTAACCCTAGCCATCAACATAACCCTAACCCTAGGTCCAATCGGAAGCCTAACCGGATCTCTAACCCTAGCACTCAACATAACCCTAACCCTAGGTCCAATCGGAACCCTAACCGGATCTCTAACCCTAGCCCTCAACATAACCCTAACCCTAGGGTCAGTCGGAACCCTAACAGGATCTCTAACCCTAGCCCTCAACATAACCCTAACTCGAGGTCCCACCGGAACCCTTACCGGATCTCTAACTTTAGCGCTCAACATAAATCTAACCCTAGGTCCAATCTGAACCCTAATCGGATCTCTAAACCTAGCCCTCAACATAACCCTAACCCTAGGTCCAATCGGAACCCTAACCGGATCTCTAACACTCGCCCTCAACATAACCCTAACCCTAGGTCCAATCGGAACCCTAACCGGATATCTAACCCTCGCCCTCAACATAACCCTAACCCTACGTCCAATCGGAACCCTAACCGGATCTCTAACCCTAGCCCTCAACATTACTCTAACCCTAGGTCCAATCGTAACCCTAACCGGATCTCTAACCCTAGCCCTCAACATAACCCTAACCCTAGGTCCAATCGGAACCCTAACCGGATATCTATCCCTAGCCCTCAACAGAACCCTAACCCTAGGTCCAATCGGAACCCTAACCGGATATCTATCCTAGCCCTCAACAGAACCCTAACCCTAGGTCCAATCGGAACCCTAACCGGATCTCTAACCCTAGCCCTCAACATAACCCTAACCCTAGTTCCAATCGGAACCCTAAACGAATATCTAACCCTAGTCCTCAACATAACCCTAACCCTAGGTCCAATCGGAACCCTAACAGGATCTCTACCCCTCTCCCTCAACATAACCCTAACCCTAGGTCCAATCGGAACCCTAACCGGATATCTATTCCTAGCCCTCAACAGAACCCTACCTTAGGTCCAATCGGAACCCTAACCGGATCTCTAACCCTAGCCCTCAACATAACCCTAACCCTAGGTCCAATCGGAACCCTAAACGGATATCTAACCCTAGCCCTCAACATAACCCTAACCCTAGGTCCAATCGGAACCCTAACCGGATCACTAACCCTAGCCCTCAACATAACCATAACCCTAGGTCCAATCGGATCTGTAACCAGATCTCTAACCCTAGCCCTCAACATAACCCTAGCCCTAGGTCCAATCGGAACCCTAACCGGATCTCTAATCCTAGCCCTCAACATAACCCTAACCCTACGTCCAATCGGAACCCTAACCGGATCTCTAACCCTAGCCCTCAACATTACTCTAACCCTAGGTCCAATCGGAACCCTAACCGGATCTCTAACCCTAGCCCTCAACATAACCCTAACCCTAGGTCCAATCGGAACCCTAACCGGATATCTATCCCTAGCCCGCAACAGAACCCTAACCCTAGGTCCAATCGGAACCCTAACCGGATCTCTAACCCTCGCCCTCAACATAACCCTAACCCTAGGTCCAATCGGAACCCTAACCGGATCTCTAACCCTCGCCCTCAACATAACCCTAACCCTAGGTCCAATCGGAACCCTAACAGGATCTCTACCCCTCTCCCTCAACATAACCCTAACCCTAGGTCCAATCGGAACCCTAACCGGATCACTAACCCTAGCCCTCAACATAACCCTAACCCTAGGTCCAATCGGAACCCTAACCGGATATCTATCCCTAGCCCTCAACAGAACCCTAACCCTAGGTCCAATCGGAACCCTAACCGGATCTCTAACCCTAGCCCTCAACATAACCCTAACCCTAGTTCCAATCGGAACCCTAAACGAATATCTAACCCTGGCCCTCAACATAACCCTAACCCTAGGTCCAATCGGAACCCTAACAGGATCTCTACCCCTCTCCCTCAACATAACCCTAACCCTAGGTCCAATCGGAACCCTAACCGGATATCTATCCCTAGACCTCAACAGAACCCTACCCTAGGTCCAATCGGAACCCTAACTGGATCTCTAACCCTAGCCCTCAACATAACCCTAACACTAGGTCCAATAGGAACCCTAAACGGATATCTAACCCTAGCCCTCAACATAACCCTAACCCTAGGTCCAATCGGAACCCTAACCGGATCACTAACCCTAGCCCTCAACATAACCCTAACCCTAGGTCCAATCGGAACGCTAACCGGATCTCTAAATCTAGCCCTCAACATAACCCTAACCCTAGATCCAATCGGAACCCTAACCGGATCTCTAACCCTAGCCCTCAACATAACCATAACTCTAGGTCCAATCGGATCTGTATCCAGATCTCTAACCCTAGCCCTCAACATAACCCTAACCCTAGGTCCAATCGGAACCCTAACCGGATCTCTAAGCCTCGCGCTCAACATAACCCTAACCCTACGTCCAATCGGAACCCTAACCGGATCTCTAACCCTAGCCCTCAACATTACTCTAACCCTAGGTCCAATCGGAACCCTAACCGGATCTCTAACCCTAGCCCTCAACATAACCCTAACCATAGGTCCAATCGGAACCCTAAACGGATATCTAACCCTAGCCCTCAACATAACCCTAACCCTAGGTCCAATCGGAACGCTAACCGGATCTCTAAATCTAGCCCTCAACATAACCCTAACCCTAGGTCCAATCAGAACCCTAACCGGATCTCTAACCCTAGCCCTCAACATAACCATAACCCTAGGTCCTATCGGATCTGTAACCAGATCTCTAACCCTAGCCCTCAACATAACCCTAACCCTAGGTCCAATCGGAACCCTAACCGGATCTCTAATCCTAGCCCTCAACATAATCCTAACCCTAGGTCCAATCGGAACCCTAACCGGATCTCTAAACCTAGCCCTCAACATAACCCTAACCCTAGGTCCAATCGGAACCCTAACCGGATCTCTAACCCTCGCCCTCTACATAACCCTAACCCTAGGTCCAATCGGAACCCTAACCGGATCTCTAAGCCTCGCGCTCAACATAACCCTAACCCTACGTCCAATCGGAACCCTAACCGGATCTCTAACCCTAGCCCTCAACATTACTCTAACCCTAGGTCCAATCGGAACCCTAAACGGATCTCTAACCCTAGCCCTCAACATAACCCTAACCCTAGGTTCAATCGGAACCCTAACCGGATATCTATCCCTAGCCCGCAACAGAACCCTAACCCTAGGTCCAATCGGAACCCTAACCGGATCTCTAACCCTCGCCCTCAACATAACCCTAACCCTAGGTCCAATCGGAACCCTAACCGGATCTCTAACCCTCGCCCTCAACATAACCCTAACCCTAGGTCCAATCGGAACCCTAACAGGATCTCTACCCCTCTCCCTCAACATAACCCTAACCCTAGGTCCAATCGGAACCCTAACCGGATATCTATCCCTAGCCCTCAACAGAACCCTACCCTAGGTCCAATCGGAACCCTAACCGGATCTCTAACCCTAGCCCTCAACATAACCTTAACCCTAGGTCCAATCGGAACCCTAAACGGATATCTAACCCTAGCCTTCAACATAACCCTAACCCTAGGTCCAATCGGAACCCTAACCGGATCACTAACCCTAGCCCTCAACATAACCCTAACCGTAGGTCCAATCGGAACGCTAACCGGATCTCTAAATCTAGCCCTCAACATAACCCTAACCCTAGGTCCAATCAGAACCCTAACCGGATCTCTAACCCTAGCCCTCAACATAAACATAACCCTAGGTCCAATCGGATCTGTAACCAGATCTGTAACCCTAGCCCTCAACATAACCCTAACCCTAGGTCCAATCGGAACCCTAACCGGATCTCTAATCCTAGCCCTCAACATAATCCTAACCCTAGGTCCAATCGGAACCCTAACCGGATCTCTAAACCTAGCCCTCAACATAACCCTAACCCTAGGTCCAATCGAAACCCTAACCGGATCTCTAACCCTCGCCCTCAACATAACCCTAACCCTAGGTCCAATCGGAACCCTAACCGGATCTCTAAGCCTCGCGCTCAACATAACCCTAACCCTACGTCCAATCGGAACCCTAACCGGATCTCTAACCCTAGCCCTCAACATTACTCTAACCCTAGGTCCAATCGGAACCCTAACCGGATCTCTAACCCTAGCCCTCAACATAACCCTAACCCTAGGTCCAATCGGAACCCTAACCGGATATCTATCCCTAGCCCTCAATGAACCCTAACCCTAGGTCCAATCGGAACCCTAACCGGATCTCTAACCCTCGCCCTCAACATAACCCTAACCCTAGGTCCAATCGGAACCCTAACCGGATCTCTAACCCTCGCCCTCAAAATAACCCTAACCCTAGGTCCAATCGGAACCCTAACAGGATCCCTAACCCTCGCCCTCAACATAACCCTAACCCTAGGTCCAATCGGAACCCTAACCGGATGTCTAACCCTGGCCCTCAACATAACCCTAACCCTAGGTCCAATCGAAACCCTTACAGGATCTCTAACCCTAGCCATCAACATAACCCTAACCCTAGGTCCAATCGGAAGCCTAACCGGATCTCTAACCCTAGCACTCAACATAACCCTAACCCTAGGTCCAATCGGAACCCTAACCGGATCTCTAACCCTAGCCCTCAACATAACCCTAACCCTAGGGTCAGTCGGAACCCTAACAGGATCTCTAACCCTAGCCCTCAACATAACCCTAACTCGAGGTCCCACCGGAACCCTTACCGGATCTCTAACTTTAGCGCTCAACATGAATCTAACCCTAGGTCCAATCTGAACCCTAATCGGATCTCTAAACCTAGCCCTCAACATAACCCTAACCCTAGGTCCAATCGGAACCCTAACCGGATCTCTAACACTCGCCCTCAACATAACCCTAACCCTAGGTCCAATCGGAACCCTAACCGGATATCTAACCCTCGCCCTCAACATAACCCTAACCCTACGTCCAATCGGAACCCTAACCGGATCTCTAACCCTAGCCCTCAACATTACTCTAACCCTAGGTCCAATCGTAACCCTAACCGGATCTCTAACCCTAGCCCTCAACATAACCCTAACCCTAGGTTCAATCGGAACCCTAACCGGATATCTATCCCTAGCCCTCAACAGAACCCTAACCCTAGGTCCAATCGGAACCCTAACCGGATATCTATCCTAGCCCTCAACAGAACCCTAACCCTAGGTCCAATCGGAACCCTAACCGGATCTCTAACCCTAGCCCTCAACATAACCCTAACCCTAGGTCCAATCGGAACGCTAACCGGATCTCTAAATCTAGCCCTCAACATAACCCTAACCCTAGGTCCAATCAGAACCCTAACCGGATCTCTAACCCTAGCCCTCAACATAACCCTAACCCTAGGGTCAGTCGGAACCCTAACAGGATCTCTAACCCTAGCCCTCAACATAACCCTAACTCGAGGTCCCACCGGAACCCTTACCGGATCTCTAACTTTAGCGCTCAACATGAATCTAACCCTAGGTCCAATCTGAACCCTAATCGGATCTCTAAACCTAGCCCTCAACATAACCCTAACCCTAGGTCCAATCGGAACCCTAACCGGATCTCTAACACTCGCCCTCAACATAACCCTAACCCTAGGTCCAATCGGAACCCTAACCGGATATCTAACCCTCGCCCTCAACATAACCCTAACCCTACGTCCAATCGGAACCCTAACCGGATCTCTAACCCTAGCCCTCAACATTACTCTAACCCTAGGTCCAATCGTAACCCTAACCGGATCTCTAACCCTAGCCCTCAACATAACCCTAACCCTAGGTTCAATCGGAACCCTAACCGGATATCTATCCCTAGCCCTCAACAGAACCCTAACCCTAGGTCCAATCGGAACCCTAACCGGATATCTATCCTAGCCCTCAACAGAACCCTAACCCTAGGTCCAATCGGAACCCTAACCGGATCTCTAACCCTAGCCCTCAACATAACCCTAACCCTAGGTCCAATCGGAACGCTAACCGGATCTCTAAATCTAGCCCTCAACATAACCCTAACCCTAGGTCCAATCAGAACCCTAACCGGATCTCTAACCCTAGCCCTCAACATAACCCTAACCCTAGGTCCATTCGGAACCCTAACCGGATCTCTAATCCTAGCCCTCAACATAATCCTAACCCTAGGTCCAATCGGAACCCTAACCGGATCTCTAAACCTAGCCCTCAACATAACCCTAACCCTAGGTCCAATCGGAACCCTAACCGGATCTCTAACCCTCGCCCTCAACATAACCCTAACCCTAGGTCCAATCGGAACCCTAACCGGATCTCTAAGCCTCGCGCTCAACATAACCCTAACCCTACGTCCAATCGGAACCCTAACCGGATCTCTAACCCTAGCCCTCAACATTACTCTAACCCTAGGTCCAATCGGAACCCTAACCGGATCTCTAACCCTAGCCCTCAACATAACCCTAACCCTAGGTTCAATCGGAACCCTAACCGGATATCTATCCCTAGCCCGCAACAGAACCCTAACCCTAGGTCCAATCGGAACCCTAACCGGATCTCTAACCCTCGCCCTCAACATAACCCTAACCCTAGGTCCAATCGGAACCCTAACCGGATCTCTAACCCTCGCCCTCAACATAACCCTAACCCTAGGTCCAATCGGAACCCTAACAGGATCTCTACCCCTCTCCCTCAACATAACCCTAACCCTAGGTCCAATCGGAACCCTAACCGGATATCTATCCCTAGCCCTCAACTGAACCCTACCCTAGGTCCAATCGGAACCCTAACCGGATCTCTAACCCTAGCCCTCAACATAACCTTAACCCTAGGTCCAATCGGAACCCTAAACGGATATCTAACCCTAGCCCTCAACATAACCCTAACCCTAGGTCCAATCGGAACCCTAACCGGATCACTAACCCTAGCCCTCAACATAACCCTAACCGTAGGTCCAATCGGAACGCTAACCGGATCTCTAAATCTAGCCCTCAACATAACCCTAACCCTAGGTCCAATCAGAACCCTAACCGGATCTCTAACCCTAGCCCTCAACATAAACATAACCCTAGGTCCAATCGGATCTGTAACCAGATCTGTAACCCTAGCCCTCAACATAACCCTAACCCTAGGTCCAATCGGAACCCTAACCGGATCTCTAATCCTAGCCCTCAACATAATCCTAACCCTAGGTCCAATCGGAACCCTAACCGGATCTCTAAACCTAGCCCTCAACATAACCCTAACCCTAGGTCCAATCGAAACCCTAACCGGATCTCTAACCCTCGCCCTCAACATAACCCTAACCCTAGGTCCAATCGGAACCCTAACCGGATCTCTAAGCCTCGCGCTCAACATAACCCTAACCCTACGTCCAATCGGAACCCTAACCGGATCTCTAACCCTAGCCCTCAACATTACTCTAACCCTAGGTCCAATCGGAACCCTAACCGGATCTCTAACCCTAGCCCTCAACATAACCCTAACCCTAGGTCCAATCGGAACCCTAACCGGATATCTATCCCTAGCCCTCAATGAACCCTAACCCTAGGTCCAATCGGAACCCTAACCGGATCTCTAACCCTCGCCCTCAACATAACCCTAACCCTAGGTCCAATCGGAACCCTAACCGGATCTCTAACCCTCGCCCTCAAAATAACCCTAACCCTAGGTCCAATCGGAACCCTAACAGGATCTCTAACCCTCGCCCTCAACATAACCCTAACCCTAGGTCCAATCGGAACCCTAACCGGATCTCTAACCCTGGCCCTCAACATAACCCTAACCCTAGGTCCAATCGAAACCCTTACAGGATCTCTAACCCTAGCCATCAACATAACCCTAACCCTAGGTCCAATCGGAAGCCTAACCGGATCTCTAACCCTAGCACTCAACATAACCCTAACCCTAGGTCCAATCGGAACCCTAACCGGATCTCTAACCCTAGCCCTCAACATAACCCTAACCCTAGGGTCAGTCGGAACCCTAACAGGATCTCTAACCCTAGCCCTCAACATAACCCTAACTCGAGGTCCCACCGGAACCCTTACCGGATCTCTAACTTTAGCGCTCAACATAAATCTAACCCTAGGTCCAATCTGAACCCTAATCGGATCTCTAAACCTAGCCCTCAACATAACCCTAACCCTAGGTCCAATCGGAACCCTAACCGGATCTCTAACACTCGCCCTCAACATAACCCTAACCCTAGGTCCAATCGGAACCCTAACCGGATATCTAACCCTCGCCCTCAACATAACCCTAACCCTACGTCCAATCGGAACCCTAACCGGATCTCTAACCCTAGCCCTCAACATTACTCTAACCCTAGGTCCAATCGTAACCCTAACCGGATCTCTAACCCTAGCCCTCAACATAACCCTAACCCTAGGTCCAATCGGAACCCTAACCGGATATCTATCCCTAGCCCTCAACAGAACCCTAACCCTAGGTCCAATCGGAACCCTAACCGGATATCTATCCTAGCCCTCAACAGAACCCTAACCCTAGGTCCAATCGGAACCCTAACCGGATCTCTAACCCTAGCCCTCAACATAACCCTAACCCTAGTTCCAATCGGAACCCTAAACGAATATCTAACCCTAGTCCTCAACATAACACTAACCCTAGGTCCAATCGGAACCCTAACAGGATCTCTACCCCTCTCCCTCAACATAACCCTAACCCTAGGTCCAATCGAAACCCTAACCGGATATCTATCCCTAGCCCTCAACAGAACCCTACCTTAGGTCCAATCGGAACCCTAACCGGATCTCTAACCCTAGCCCTCAACATAACCCTAACCCTAGGTCCAATCGGAACCCTAAACGGATATCTAACCCTAGCCCTCAACATAACCCTAACCCTAGGTCCAATCGGAACCCTAACCGGATCACTAACCCTAGCCCTCAACATAACCATAACCCTAGGTCCAATCGGATCTGTAACCAGATCTCTAACCCTAGCCCTCAACATTACTCTAACCCTAGGTCCAATCGGAACCCTAACCGGATCTCTAACCCTAGCCCTCAACATAACCCTAACCCTAGGTTCAATCGGAACCCTAACCGGATATCTATCCCTAGCCCGCAACAGAACCCTAACCCTAGGTCCAATCGGAACCCTAACCGGATCTCTAACCCTCGCCCTCAACATAACCCTAACCCTAGGTCCAATCGGAACCCTAACCGGATCTCTAACCCTCGCCCTCAACATAACCCTAACCCTAGGTCCAATCGGAACCCTAACAGGATCTCTACCCCTCTCCCTCAACATAACCCTAACCCTAGGTCCAATCGGAACCCTAACCGGATATCTATCCCTAGCCCTCAACTGAACCCTACCCTAGGTCCAATCGGAACCCTAACCGGATCTCTAACCCTAGCCCTCAACATAACCTTAACCCTAGGTCCAATCGGAACCCTAAACGGATATCTAACCCTAGCCCTCAACATAACCCTAACCCTAGGTCCAATCGGAACCCTAACCGGATCACTAACCCTAGCCCTCAACATAACCCTAACCGTAGGTCCAATCGGAACGCTAACCGGATCTCTAAATCTAGCCCTCAACATAACCCTAACCCTAGGTCCAATCAGAACCCTAACCGGATCTCTAACCCTAGCCCTCAACATAAACATAACCCTAGGTCCAATCGGATCTGTAACCAGATCTGTAACCCTAGCCCTCAACATAACCCTAACCCTAGGTCCAATCGGAACCCTAACCGGATCTCTAATCCTAGCCCTCAACATAATCCTAACCCTAGGTCCAATCGGAACCCTAACCGGATCTCTAAACCTAGCCCTCAACATAACCCTAACCCTAGGTCCAATCGAAACCCTAACCGGATCTCTAACCCTCGCCCTCAACATAACCCTAACCCTAGGTCCAATCGGAACCCTAACCGGATCTCTAAGCCTCGCGCTCAACATAACCCTAACCCTACGTCCAATCGGAACCCTAACCGGATCTCTAACCCTAGCCCTCAACATTACTCTAACCCTAGGTCCAATCGGAACCCTAACCGGATCTCTAACCCTAGCCCTCAACATAACCCTAACCCTAGGTCCAATCGGAACCCTAACCGGATATCTATCCCTAGCCCTCAATGAACCCTAACCCTAGGTCCAATCGGAACCCTAACCGGATCTCTAACCCTCGCCCTCAACATAACCCTAACCCTAGGTCCAATCGGAACCCTAACCGGATCTCTAACCCTCGCCCTCAAAATAACCCTAACCCTAGGTCCAATCGGAACCCTAACAGGATCTCTAACCCTCGCCCTCAACATAACCCTAACCCTAGGTCCAATCGGAACCCTAACCGGATCTCTAACCCTGGCCCTCAACATAACCCTAACCCTAGGTCCAATCGAAACCCTTACAGGATCTCTAACCCTAGCCATCAACATAACCCTAACCCTAGGTCCAATCGGAAGCCTAACCGGATCTCTAACCCTAGCACTCAACATAACCCTAACCCTAGGTCCAATCGGAACCCTAACCGGATCTCTAACCCTAGCCCTCAACATAACCCTAACCCTAGGGTCAGTCGGAACCCTAACAGGATCTCTAACCCTAGCCCTCAACATAACCCTAACTCGAGGTCCCACCGGAACCCTTACCGGATCTCTAACTTTAGCGCTCAACATAAATCTAACCCTAGGTCCAATCTGAACCCTAATCGGATCTCTAAACCTAGCCCTCAACATAACCCTAACCCTAGGTCCAATCGGAACCCTAACCGGATCTCTAACACTCGCCCTCAACATAACCCTAACCCTAGGTCCAATCGGAACCCTAACCGGATATCTAACCCTCGCCCTCAACATAACCCTAACCCTACGTCCAATCGGAACCCTAACCGGATCTCTAACCCTAGCCCTCAACATTACTCTAACCCTAGGTCCAATCGTAACCCTAACCGGATCTCTAACCCTAGCCCTCAACATAACCCTAACCCTAGGTCCAATCGGAACCCTAACCGGATATCTATCCCTAGCCCTCAACAGAACCCTAACCCTAGGTCCAATCGGAACCCTAACCGGATATCTATCCTAGCCCTCAACAGAACCCTAACCCTAGGTCCAATCGGAACCCTAACCGGATCTCTAACCCTAGCCCTCAACATAACCCTAACCCTAGTTCCAATCGGAACCCTAAACGAATATCTAACCCTAGTCCTCAACATAACACTAACCCTAGGTCCAATCGGAACCCTAACAGGATCTCTACCCCTCTCCCTCAACATAACCCTAACCCTAGGTCCAATCGAAACCCTAACCGGATATCTATCCCTAGCCCTCAACAGAACCCTACCTTAGGTCCAATCGGAACCCTAACCGGATCTCTAACCCTAGCCCTCAACATAACCCTAACCCTAGGTCCAATCGGAACCCTAAACGGATATCTAACCCTAGCCCTCAACATAACCCTAACCCTAGGTCCAATCGGAACCCTAACCGGATCACTAACCCTAGCCCTCAACATAACCATAACCCTAGGTCCAATCGGATCTGTAACCAGATCTCTAACCCTAGCCCTCAACATAACACTAGCCCTAGGTCCAATCGGAACCCTAACCGGATCTCTAATCCTAGCCCTCAACATAATCCTAACCCTAGGTCCAATCGGAACCCTAACCGGATATCTATCCCTAGCCCTCAACAGAACCCTAACCCTTGGTCCAATCGGAACCCTAACCGGATCTCTAACCCTAGCCCTCAACATAACCCTAACCCTATGGTCAGTCGGAACCCTAACAGGATCTCTAACCCTAGCCCTCAACATAACCCTAACTCGAGGTCCCACCGGAACCCTTACCGGATCTCTAACCCTAGCGCTCAACATAAATCTAACCCTAGGTCCAATCTGAACCCTAATCGGATCTCTAAACCTAGCCCTCAACATAACCCTAACCCTAGGTCCAATCGGATCTGTATCCAGATCTCTAACCCTAGCCCTCAACATAACCCTAACCCTAGGTCCAATCGGAACCCTAACCGGATCTCTAAGCCTCGCGCTCAACATAACCCTAACCCTACGTCCAATCGGAACCCTAACCGGATCTCTAACCCTAGCCCTCAACATTACTCTAACCCTAGGTCCAATCGGAACCCTAACCGGATCTCTAACCCTAGCCCTCAACATAACCCTAACCATAGGTCCAATCGGAACCCTAAACGGATATCTAACCCTAGCCCTCAACATAACCCTAACCCTAGGTCCAATCGGAACGCTAACCGGATCTCTAAATCTAGCCCTCAACATAACCCTAACCCTAGGTCCAATCAGAACCCTAACCGGATCTCTAACCCTAGCCCTCAACATAACCCTAACCCTAGGTCCAATCGGAACCCTAACCGGATCTCTAATCCTAGCCCTCAACATAATCCTAACCCTAGGTCCAATCGGAACCCTAACCGGATCTCTAAACCTAGCCCTCAACATAACCCTAACCCTAGGTCCAATCGGAACCCTAACCGGATCTCTAACCCTCGCCCTCTACATAACCCTAACCCTAGGTCCAATCGGAACCCTAACCGGATCTCTAAGCCTCGCGCTCAACATAACCCTAACCCTACGTCCAATCGGAACCCTAACCGGATCTCTAACCCTAGCCCTCAACATTACTCTAACCCTAGGTCCAATCGGAACCCTAACCGGATCTCTAACCCTAGCCCTCAACATAACCCTAACCCTAGGTTCAATCGGAACCCTAACCGGATATCTATCCCTAGCCCGCAACAGAACCCTAACCCTAGGTCCAATCGGAACCCTAACCGGATCTCTAACCCTCGCCCTCAACATAACCCTAACCCTAGGTCCAATCGGAACCCTAACCGGATCTCTAACCCTCGCCCTCAACATAACCCTAACCCTAGGTCCAATCGGAACCCTAACAGGATCTCTACCCCTCTCCCTCAACATAACCCTAACCCTAGGTCCAATCGGAACCCTAACCGGATATCTATCCCTAGCCCTCAACTGAACCCTACCCTAGGTCCAATCGGAACCCTAACCGGATCTCTAACCCTAGCCCTCAACATAACCTTAACCCTAGGTCCAATCGGAACCCTAAACGGATATCTAACCCTAGCCCTCAACATAACCCTAACCCTAGGTCCAATCGGAACCCGAACCGGATCACTAACCCTAGCCCTCAACATAACCCTAACCCTAGGTCCAATCAGAACCCTAACCGGATCTCTAACCCTAGCCCTCAACATAAACATAACCCTAGGTCCAATCGGATCTGTAACCAGATCTGTAACCCTAGCCCTCAACATAACCCTAACCCTAGGTCCAATCGGAACCCTAACCGGATCTCTAATCCTAGCCCTCAACATAATCCTAACCCTAGGTCCAATCGGAACCCTAACCGGATATCTATCCTAGCCCTCAACAGAACCCTAACCCTAGGTCCAATCGGAACCCTAACCGGATCTCTAACCCTAGCCCTCAACATAACCCTAACCCTAGTTCCAATCGGAACCCTAAACGAATATCTAACCCTAGTCCTCAACATAACACTAACCCTAGGTCCAATCGGAACCCTAACAGGATCTCTACCCCTCTCCCTCAACATAACCCTAACCCTAGGTCCAATCGAAACCCTAACCGGATATCTATCCCTAGCCCTCAACAGAACCCTACCTTAGGTCCAATCGGAACCCTAACCGGATCTCTAACCCTAGCCCTCAACATAACCCTAACCCTAGGTCCAATCGGAACCCTAAACGGATATCTAACCCTAGCCCTCAACATAACCCTAACCCTAGGTCCAATCGGAACCCTAACCGGATCACTAACCCTAGCCCTCAACATAACCATAACCCTAGGTCCAATCGGATCTGTAACCAGATCTCTAACCCTAGCCCTCAACATAACACTAGCCCTAGGTCCAATCGGAACCCTAACCGGATCTCTAATCCTAGCCCTCAACATAATCCTAACCCTAGGTCCAATCGGAACCCTAACCGGATATCTATCCCTAGCCCTCAACAGAACCCTAACCCTTGGTCCAATCGGAACCCTAACCGGATCTCTAACCCTAGCCCTCAACATAACCCTAACCCTATGGTCAGTCGGAACCCTAACAGGATCTCTAACCCTAGCCCTCAACATAACCCTAACTCGAGGTCCCACCGGAACCCTTACCGGATCTCTAACCCTAGCGCTCAACATAAATCTAACCCTAGGTCCAATCTGAACCCTAATCGGATCTCTAAACCTAGCCCTCAACATAACCCTAACCCTAGGTCCAATCGGATCTGTATCCAGATCTCTAACCCTAGCCCTCAACATAACCCTAACCCTAGGTCCAATCGGAACCCTAACCGGATCTCTAAGCCTCGCGCTCAACATAACCCTAACCCTACGTCCAATCGGAACCCTAACCGGATCTCTAACCCTAGCCCTCAACATTACTCTAACCCTAGGTCCAATCGGAACCCTAACCGGATCTCTAACCCTAGCCCTCAACATAACCCTAACCATAGGTCCAATCGGAACCCTAAACGGATATCTAACCCTAGCCCTCAACATAACCCTAACCCTAGGTCCAATCGGAACGCTAACCGGATCTCTAAATCTAGCCCTCAACATAACCCTAACCCTAGGTCCAATCAGAACCCTAACCGGATCTCTAACCCTAGCCCTCAACATAACCCTAACCCTAGGTCCAATCGGAACCCTAACCGGATCTCTAATCCTAGCCCTCAACATAATCCTAACCCTAGGTCCAATCGGAACCCTAACCGGATCTCTAAACCTAGCCCTCAACATAACCCTAACCCTAGGTCCAATCGGAACCCTAACCGGATCTCTAACCCTCGCCCTCTACATAACCCTAACCCTAGGTCCAATCGGAACCCTAACCGGATCTCTAAGCCTCGCGCTCAACATAACCCTAACCCTACGTCCAATCGGAACCCTAACCGGATCTCTAACCCTAGCCCTCAACATTACTCTAACCCTAGGTCCAATCGGAACCCTAACCGGATCTCTAACCCTAGCCCTCAACATAACCCTAACCCTAGGTTCAATCGGAACCCTAACCGGATATCTATCCCTAGCCCGCAACAGAACCCTAACCCTAGGTCCAATCGGAACCCTAACCGGATCTCTAACCCTCGCCCTCAACATAACCCTAACCCTAGGTCCAATCGGAACCCTAACCGGATCTCTAACCCTCGCCCTCAACATAACCCTAACCCTAGGTCCAATCGGAACCCTAACAGGATCTCTACCCCTCTCCCTCAACATAACCCTAACCCTAGGTCCAATCGGAACCCTAACCGGATATCTATCCCTAGCCCTCAACTGAACCCTACCCTAGGTCCAATCGGAACCCTAACCGGATCTCTAACCCTAGCCCTCAACATAACCTTAACCCTAGGTCCAATCGGAACCCTAAACGGATATCTAACCCTAGCCCTCAACATAACCCTAACCCTAGGTCCAATCGGAACCCGAACCGGATCACTAACCCTAGCCCTCAACATAACCCTAACCCTAGGTCCAATCAGAACCCTAACCGGATCTCTAACCCTAGCCCTCAACATAAACATAACCCTAGGTCCAATCGGATCTGTAACCAGATCTGTAACCCTAGCCCTCAACATAACCCTAACCCTAGGTCCAATCGGAACCCTAACCGGATCTCTAATCCTAGCCCTCAACATAATCCTAACCCTAGGTCCAATCGGAACCCTAACCGGATCTCTAAACCTAGCCCTCAACATAACCCTAACCCTAGGTCCAATCGAAACCCTAACCGGATCTCTAACCCTCGCCCTCAACATTACCCTAACCCTAGGTCCAATCGGAACCCTAACCGGATCTCTAAGCCTCGCGCTCAACATAACCCTAACCCTACGTCCAATCGGAACCCTAACCGGATCTCTAACCCTAGCCCTCAACATTACTCTAACCCTAGGTCCAATCGGAACCCTAACCGGATCTCTAACCCTAGCCCTCAACATAACCCTAACCCTAGGTCCAATCGGAACCCTAACCGGATATCTATCCCTAGCCCTCAATGAACCCTAACCCTAGGTCCAATCGGAACCCTAACCGGATCTCTAACCCTCGCCCTCAACATAACCCTAACCCTAGGTCCAATCGGAACCCTAACCGGATCTCTAACCCTCGCCCTCAAAATAACCCTAACCCTAGGTCCAATCGGAACCCTAACAGGATCTCTAACCCTCGCCCTCAACATAACCCTAACCCTAGGTCCAATCGGAACCCTAACCGGATCTCTAACCCTGGCCCTCAACATAACCCTAACCCTAGGTCCAATCGAAACCCTTACAGGATCTCTAACCCTAGCCATCAACATAACCCTAACCCTAGGTCCAATCGGAAGCCTAACCGGATCTCTAACCCTAGCACTCAACATAACCCTAACCCTAGGTCCAATCGGAACCCTAACCGGATCTCTAACCCTAGCCCTCAACATAACCCTAACCCTAGGGTCAGTCGGAACCCTAACAGGATCTCTAACCCTAGCCCTCAACATAACCCTAACTCGAGGTCCCACCGGAACCCTTACCGGATCTCTAACTTTAGCGCTCAACATAAATCTAACCCTAGGTCCAATCTGAACCCTAATCGGATCTCTAAACCTAGCCCTCAACATAACCCTAACCCTAGGTCCAATCGGAACCCTAACCGGATCTCTAACACTCGCCCTCAACATAACCCTAACCCTAGGTCCAATCGGAACCCTAACCGGATATCTAACCCTCGCCCTCAACATAACCCTAACCCTACGTCCAATCGGAACCCTAACCGGATCTCTAACCCTAGCCCTCAACATTACTCTAACCCTAGGTCCAATCGTAACCCTAACCGGATCTCTAACCCTAGCCCTCAACATAACCCTAACCCTAGGTCCAATCGGAACCCTAACCGGATATCTATCCCTAGCCCTCAACAGAACCCTAACCCTAGGTCCAATCGGAACCCTAACCGGATATCTATCCTAGCCCTCAACAGAACCCTAACCCTAGGTCCAATCGGAACCCTAACCGGATCTCTAACCCTAGCCCTCAACATAACCCTAACCCTAGTTCCAATCGGAACCCTAAACGAATATCTAACCCTAGTCCTCAACATAACCCTAACCCTAGGTCCAATCGGAACCCTAACAGGATCTCTACCCCTCTCCCTCAACATAACCCTAACCCTAGGTCCAATCGGAACCCTAACCGGATATCTATCCCTAGCCCTCAACAGAACCCTACCTTAGGTCCAATCGGAACCCTAACCGGATCTCTAACCCTAGCCCTCAACATAACCCTAACCCTAGGTCCAATCGGAACCCTAAACGGATATCTAACCCTAGCCCTCAACATAACCCTAACCCTAGGTCCAATCGGAACCCTAACCGGATCACTAACCCTAGCCCTCAACATAACCATAACCCTAGGTCCAATCGGATCTGTAACCAGATCTCTAACCCTAGCCCTCAACATAACCCTAGCCCTAGGTCCAATCGGAACCCTAACCGGATCTCTAATCCTAGCCCTCAACATAATCCTAACCCTAGGTCCAATCGGAACCCTAACCGGATATCTATCCCTAGCCCTCAACAGAACCCTAACCCTTGGTCCAATCGGAACCCTAACCGGATCTCTAACCCTAGCCCTCAACATAACCCTAACCCTATGGTCAGTCGGAACCCTAACAGGATCTCTAACCCTAGCCCTCAACATAACCCTAACTCGAGGTCCCACCGGAACCCTTACCGGATCTCTAACCCTATCGCTCAATATAAATCTAACCCTAGGTCCAATCTGAACCCTAATCGGATCTCTAAACCTAGCCCTCAACATAACCCTAACCCTAGGTCCAATCGGAACCCTAACCGGAACTCTAACCCTCGCCCTCAACATAACCCTAACCCTAGGTCCAATCGGAACCCTAACAGGATCTCTAACCCTCGCCCTCAACATAACCCTAACCCTACGTCCAATCGGAACCCTAACCGGATCTCTAACCCTAGCCCTCAACATTACTCTAACCCTAGGTCCAATCGGAACCCTAACCGGATCTCTAACCCTAGCCCTCAACATAACCCTAACCCTAGGTCCAATCGGAACCCTAACCGGATATCTATCCCTAGCCCGCAACAGAACCCTAACCCTAGGTCCAATCGGAACCCTAACCGGATCTCTAACCCTCGCCCTCAACATAACCCTAACCCTAGGTCCAATCGGAACCCTAACCGGATCTCTAACCCTCGCCCTCAACATAACCCTAACCCTAGGTCCAATCGGAACCCTAACAGGATCTCTACCCCTCTCCCTCAACATAACCCTAACCCTAGGTCCAATCGGAACCCTAACCGGATCACTAACCCTAGCCCTCAACATAACCCTAACCCTAGGTCCAATCGGAACCCTAACCGGATATCTATCCTTAGCCCTCAACAGAACCCTAACCCTAGGTCCAATCGGAACCCTAACCGGATATCTATCCTAGCCCTCAACAGTACCCTAACCCTAGGTCCAATCGGAACCCTAACCGGATCTCTAACCCTAGCCCTCAACATAACCCTAACCCTAGTTCCAATCGGAACCCTAAACGAATATCTAACCCTAGTCCTCAACATAACCCTAACCCTAGGTCCAATCGGAACCCTAACAGGATCTCTACCCCTCTCCCTCAACATAACCCTAACCCTAGGTCCAATCGGAACCCTAACCGGATATCTATCCCTAGCCCTCAACAGAACCCTACCTTAGGTCCAATCGGAACCCTAACCGGATCTCTAACCCTAGCCCTCAACATAACCCTAACCCTAGGTCCAATCGGAACCCTAAACGGATATCTAACCCTAGCCCTCAACATAACCCTAACCCTAGGTCCAATCGGAACCCTAACCGGATCACTAACCCTAGCCCTCAACATAACCATAACCCTAGGTCCAATCGGATCTGTAACCAGATCTCTAACCCTAGCCCTCAACATAACCCTAGCCCTAGGTCCAATCGGAACCCTAACCGGATCTCTAATCCTAGCCCTCAACATAATCCTAACCCTAGGTCCAATCGGAACCCTAACCGGATATCTATCCCTAGCCCTCAACAGAACCCTAACCCTTGGTCCAATCGGAACCCTAACCGGATCTCTAACCCTAGCCCTCAACATAACCCTAACCCTATGGTCAGTCGGAACCCTAACAGGATCTCTAACCCTAGCCCTCAACATAACCCTAACTCGAGGTCCCACCGGAACCCTTACCGGATCTCTAACCCTAGCGCTCAACATAAATCTAACCCTAGGTCCAATCTGAACCCTAATCGGATCTCTAAACCTAGCCCTCAACATAACCCTAACCCTAGGTCCAATCGGAACCCTAACCGGATCTCTAACCCTCGCCCTCAACATAACCCTAACCCTAGGTCCAATCGGAACCCTAACAGGATCTCTAACCCTCGCCCTCAACATAACCCTAACCCTACGTCCAATCGGAACCCTAACCGGATCTCTAACCCTAGCCCTCAACATTACTCTAACCCTAGGTCCAATCGGAACCCTAACCGGATCTCTAACCCTAGACCTCAACATAACCCTAACCCTAGGTCCAATCGGAACCCTAACCGGATATCTATCCCTAGCCCGCAACAGAACCTAACCCTAGGTCCAATCGGAACCCTAACCGGATCTCTAACCCTCGCCCTCAACATAACCCTAACCCTAGGTCCAATCGGAACCCTAACCGGATCTCTAACCCTCGCCCTCAACATAACCCTAACCCTAGGTCCAATCGGAACCCTAACAGGATCTCTACCCCTCTCCCTCAACATAACCCTAACCCTAGGTCCAATCGGAACCCTAACCGGATCACTAACCCTAGCCCTCAACATAACCCTAACCCTAGGTCCAATCGGAACCCTAACCGGATATCTATCCCTAGCCCTCAACAGAACCCTAACCCTAGGTCCAATCGGAACCCTAACCGGATCTCTAACCCTAGCCCTCAACATAACCCTAACCCTAGTTCCAATCGGAACCCTAAACGAATATCTAACTCTGGCCCTCAACATAACCCTAACCCTAGGTCCAATCGGAACCCTAACAGGATCTCTACCCCTCTCCCTCAACATAACCCTAACCCTAGGTCCAATCGGAACCCTAACCGGATATCTATCCCTAGACCTCAACAGAACCCTACCCTAGGTCCAATCGGAACCCTAACCGGATCTCTAACCCTAGCCCTCAACATAACCATAACTCTAGGTCCAATCGGATCTGTATCCAGATCTCTAACCCTAGCCCTCAACATAACCCTAACCCTAGGTCCAATCGGAACCCTAACCGGATCTCTAAGCCTCGCGCTCAACATAACCCTAACCCTACGTCCAATCGGAACCCTAACCGGATCTCTAACCCTAGCCCTCAACATTACTCTAACCCTAGGTCCAATCGGAACCCTAACCGGATCTCTAACCCTAGCCCTCAACATAACCCTAACCATAGGTCCAATCGGAACCCTAAACGGATATCTAACCCTAGCCCTCAACATAACCCTAACCCTAGGTCCAATCGGAACGCTAACCGGATCTCTAAATCTAGCCCTCAACATAACCCTAACCCTAGGTCCAATCAGAACCCTAACCGGATCTCTAACCCTAGCCCTCAACATAACCATAACCCTAGGTCCAATCGGATCTGTAACCAGATCTCTAACCCTAGCCCTCAACATAACCCTAACCCTAGGTCCAATCGGAACCCTAACCGGATCTCTAATCCTAGCCCTCAACATAATCCTAACCCTAGGTCCAATCGGAACCCTAACCGGATCTCTAAACCTAGCCCTCAACATAACCCTAACCCTAGGTCCAATCGGAACCCTAACCGGATCTCTAACCCTCGCCCTCTACATAACCCTAACCCTAGGTCCAATCGGAACCCTAACCGGATCTCTAAGCCTCGCGCTCAACATAACCCTAACCCTACGTCCAATCGGAACCCTAACCGGATCTCTAACCCTAGCCCTCAATATTACTCTAACCCTAGGTCCAATCGGAACCCTAACCGGATCTCTAACCCTAGCCCTCAACATAACCCTAACCCTAGGTTCAATCGGAACCCTAACCGGATATCTATCCCTAGCCCGCAACAGAACCCTAACCCTAGGTCCAATCGGAACCCTAACCGGATCTCTAACCCTCGCCCTCAACATAACCCTAACCCTAGGTCCAATCGGAACCCTAACCGGATCTCTAACCCTCGCCCTCAACATAACCCTAACCCTAGGTCCAATCGGAACCCTAACAGGATCTCTACCCCTCTCCCTCAACATAACCCTAACCCTAGGTCCAATCGGAACCCTAACCGGATATCTATCCCTAGCCCTCAACAGAACCCTACCCTAGGTCCAATCGGAACCCTAACCGGATCTCTAACCCTAGCCCTCAACATAACCTTAACCCTAGGTCCAATCGGAACCCTAAACGGATATCTAACCCTAGCCCTCAACATAACCCTAACCCTAGGTCCAATCGGAACCCTAACCGGATCACTAACCCTAGCCCTCAACATAACCCTAACCGTAGGTCCAATCGGAACGCTAACCGGATCTCTAAATCTAGCCCTCAACATAACCCTAACCCTAGGTCCAATCAGAACCCTAACCGGATCTCTAACCCTAGCCCTCAACATAAACATAACCCTAGGTCCAATCGGATCTGTAACCAGATCTGTAACCCTAGCCCTCAACATAACCCTAACCCTAGGTCCAATCGGAACCCTAACCGGATCTCTAATCCTAGCCCTCAACATAATCCTAACCCTAGGTCCAATCGGAACCCTAACCGGATCTCTAAACCTAGCCCTCAACATAACCCTAACCCTAGGTCCAATCGAAACCCTAACCGGATCTCTAACCCTCGCCCTCAACATAACCCTAACCCTAGGTCCAATCGGAACCCTAACCGGATCTCTAAGCCTCGCGCTCAACATAACCCTAACCCTACGTCCAATCGGAACCCTAACCGGATCTCTAACCCTAGCCCTCAACATTACTCTAACCCTAGGTCCAATCGGAACCCTAACCGGATCTCTAACCCTAGCCCTCAACATAACCCTAACCCTAGGTCCAATCGGAACCCTAACCGGATATCTATCCCTAGCCCTCAATGAACCCTAACCCTAGGTCCAATCGGAACCCTAACCGGATCTCTATCCCTCGCCCTCAACATAACCCTAACCCTAGGTCCAATCGGAACCCTAACCGGATCTCTAACCCTCGCCCTCAAAATAACCCTAACCCTAGGTCCAATCGGAACCCTAACAGGATCTCTGACCCTCGCCCTCAACATAACCCTAACCCTAGGTCCAATCGGAACCCTAACCGGATCTCTAACCCTGGCCCTCAACATAACCCTAACCCTAGGTCCAATCGAAACCCTTACAGGATCTCTAACCCTAGCCATCAACATAACCCTAACCCTAGGTCCAATCGGAAGCCTAACCGGATCTCTAACCCTAGCACTCAACATAACCCTAACCCTAGGTCCAATCGGAACCCTAACCGGATCTCTAACCCTAGCCCTCAACATAACCCTAACCCTAGGGTCAGTCGGAACCCTAACAGGATCTCTAACCCTAGCCCTCAACATAACCCTAACTCGAGGTCCCACCGGAACCCTTACCGGATCTCTAACTTTAGCGCTCAACATAAATCTAACCCTAGGTCCAATCTGAACCCTAATCGGATCTCTAAACCTAGCCCTCAACATAACCCTAACCCTAGGTCCAATCGGAACCCTAACCGGATCTCTAACACTCGCCCTCAACATAACCCTAACCCTAGGTCCAATCGGAACCCTAACCGGATATCTAACCCTCGCCCTCAACATAACCCTAACCCTACGTCCAATCGGAACCCTAACCGGATCTCTAACCCTAGCCCTCAACATTACTCTAACCCTAGGTCCAATCGTAACCCTAACCGGATCTCTAACCCTAGCCCTCAACATAACCCTAACCCTAGGTCCAATCGGAACCCTAACCGGATATCTATCCCTAGCCCTCACCAGAACCCTAACCCTAGGTCCAATCGGAACCCTAACCGGATATCTATCCTAGCCCTCAACAGAACCCTAACCCTAGGTCCAATCGGAACCCTAACCGGATCTCTAACCCTAGCCCTCAACATAACCCTAACCCTAGTTCCAATCGGAACCCTAACAGGATCTCTACCCCTCTCCCTCAACATAACCCTAACCCTACGTCCAATCGGAACCCTAACCGGATATCTATCCCTAGCCCTCAACAGAACCCTACCTTAGGTCCAATCGGAACCCTAACCGGATCTCTAACCCTAGCCCTCAACATAACCCTAACCCTAGGTCCAATCGGAACCCTAAACGGATATCTAACCCTAGCCCTCAACATAACCCTAACCCTAGGTCCAATCGGAACCCTAACCGGATCACTAACCCTAGCCCTCAACATAACCATAACCCTAGGTCCAATCGGATCTGTAACCAGATCTCTAACCCTAGCCCTCAACATAACCCTAGCCCTAGGTCCAATCGGAACCCTAACCGGATCTCTAATCCTAGCCCTCAACATAATCCTAACCCTAGGTCCAATCGGAACCCTAACCGGATATCTATCCCTAGCCCTCAACAGAACCCTAACCCTTGGTCCAATCGGAACCCTAACCGGATCTCTAACCCTAGCCCTCAACATAACCCTAACCCTATGGTCAGTCGGAACCCTAACAGGATCTCTAACCCTAGCCCTCAACATAACCCTAACTCGAGGTCCCACCGGAACCCTTACCGGATCTCTAACCCTATCGCTCAACATAAATCTAACCCTAGGTCCAATCTGAACCCTAATCGGATCTCTAAACCTAGCCCTCAACATAACCCTAACCCTAGGTCCAATCGGAACCCTAACCGGATCTCTAACCCTCGCCCTCAACATAACCCTAACCCTAGGTCCAATCGGAACCCTAACAGGATCTCTAACCCTCGCCCTCAACATAACCCTAACCCTAGGTCCAATCGGAACCCTAACCGGATCTCTAACCCTAGCCCTCAACATTACCCTAACCCTAGGTCCAATCGGAACCCTAACCGGATCTCTAACCCTAGCCCTCAACATAACCCTAACCCTAGGTCCAATCGGAACCCTAACCGGATCATTAACCCTAGCCCTCAACATAACCCTAACCCTAGGTCCAATCGGAACCCTAACCGGATCTCTATCCCTAGCCCGCAACAGAACCCTAACCCTAGGTCCAATCGGAACCCTAACCGGATCTCTAACCCTCGCCCTCAACATAACCCTAACCCTAGGTCCAATCGGAACCCTAACCGGATCTCTAACCCTCGCCCTCAACATAACCCTAACCCTAGGTCCAATCGGAACCCTAACAGGATCTCTACCCCTCTCCCTCAACATAACCCTAACCCTAGGTCCAATCGGAACCCTAACCGGATCATTAACCCTAGCCCTCAACATAACCCTAACCCTAGGTCCAATCGGAACCCTAACCGGATATCTATCCCTAGCCCTCAACATAACCCTAACCCTAGGTCCAATCGGAACCCTAACCGGATCTCTAACCCTAGCCCTCAACATAACCCTAACCCTAGTTCCAATCGGAACCCTAAACGAATATCTAACCCTGGCCCTCAACATAACCCTAACCCTAGGTCCAATCGGAACCCTAACAGGATCTCTACCCCTCTCCCTCAACATAACCCTAACCCTAGGTCCAATCGGAACCCTAACCGGATATCTATCCCTAGACCTCAACAGAACCGTACCCTAGGTCCAATCGGAACCCTAACCGGATCTCTAACCCTAGCCCTCAACATAACCCTAACACTAGGTCCAATAGGAACCCTAAACGGATATCTAACCCTAGCCCTCAACATAACCCTAACCCTAGGTCCAATCGGAACCCTAACCGGATCACTAACCCTAGCCCTCAACATAACCCTAACTCTAGGTCCAATCGGAACGCTAACCGGATCTCTAAATCTAGCCCTCAACATAACCCTAACCCTAGATCCAATCGGAACCCTAACCGGATCTCTAACCCTAGCCCTCAACATAACCATAACTCTAGGTCCAATCGGATCTGTATCCAGATCTCTAACCCTAGCCCTCAACATAACCCTAACCCTAGGTCCAATCGGAACCCTAACCGGATCTCTAAGCCTCGCGCTCAACATAACCCTAACCCTACGTCCAATCGGAACCCTAACCGGATCTCTAACCCTAGCCCTCAACATTACTCTAACCCTAGGTCCAATCGGAACCCTAACCGGATCTCTAACCCTAGCCCTCAACATAACCCTAACCATAGGTCCAATCGGAACCCTAAACGGATATCTAACCCTAGCCCTCAACATAACCCTAACCCTAGGTCCAATCGGAACGCTAACCGGATCTCTAAATCTAGCCCTCAACATAACCCTAACCCTAGGTCCAATCAGAACCCTAACCGGATCTCTAACCCTAGCCCTCAACATAACCATAACCCTAGGTCCAATCGGATCTGTAACCAGATCTCTAACCCTAGCCCTCAACATAACCCTAACCCTAGGTCCAATCGGAACCCTAACCGGATCTCTAATCCTAGCCCTCAACATAATCCTAACCCTAGGTCCAATCGGAACCCTAACCGGATCTCTAAACCTAGCCCTCAACATAACCCTAACCCTAGGTCCAATCGGAACCCTAACCGGATCTCTAACCCTAGCCCTCAACATTACTCTAACCCTAGGTCCAATCGGAACCCTAACCGGATCTCTAACCCTAGCCCTCAACATAACCCTAACCCTAGGTTCAATCGGAACCCTAACCGGATATCTATCCCTAGCCCGCAACAGAACCCTAACCCTAGGTCCAATCGGAACCCTAACCGGATCTCTAACCCTCGCCCTCAACATAACCCTAACCCTAGGTCCAATCGGAACCCTAACCGTATCTCTAACCCTCGCCCTCAACATAACCCTAACCCTAGGTCCAATCGGAACCCTAACAGGATCTCTACCCCTCTCCCTCAACATAACCCTAACCCTAGGTCCAATCGGAACCCTAACCGGATATCTATCCCTAGCCCTCAACAGAACCCTACCCTAGGTCCAATCGGAACCCTAACCGGATCTCTAACCCTAGCCCTCAACATAACCTTAACCCTAGGTCCAATCGGAACCCTAAACGGATATCTAACCCTAGCCTTCAACATAACCCTAACCCTAGGTCCAATCGGAACCCTAACCGGATCACTAACCCTAGCCCTCAACATAACCCTAACCGTAGGTCCAATCGGAACGCTAACCGGATCTCTAAATCTAGCCCTCAACATAACCCTAACCCTAGGTCCAATCAGAACCCTAACCGGATCTCTAACCCTAGCCCTCAACATAAACATAACCCTAGGTCCAATCGGATCTGTAACCAGATCTGTAACCCTAGCCCTCAACATAACCCTAACCCTAGGTCCAATCGGAACCCTAACCGGATCTCTAATCCTAGCCCTCAACATAATCCTAACCCTAGGTCCAATCGGAACCCTAACCGGATCTCTAAACCTAGCCCTCAACATAACCCTAACCCTAGGTCCAATCGAAACCCTAACCGGATCTCTAACCCTCGCCCTCAACATAACCCTAACCCTAGGTCCAATCGGAACCCTAACCGGATCTCTAAGCCTCGCGCTCAACATAACCCTAACCCTACGTCCAATCGGAACCCTAACCGGATCTCTAACCCTAGCCCTCAACATTACTCTAACCCTAGGTCCAATCGGAACCCTAACCGGATCTCTAACCCTAGCCCTCAACATAACCCTAACCCTAGTTCCAATCGGAACCCTAAACGAATATCTAACCCTAGTCCTCAACATAACCCTAACCCTAGGTCCAATCGGAACCCTAACAGGATCTCTACCCCTCTCCCTCAACATAACCCTAACCCTAGGTCCAATCGGAACCCTAACCGGATATCTATCCCTAGCCCTCAACAGAACCCTACCTTAGGTCCAATCGGAACCCTAACCGGATCTCTAACCCTAGCCCTCAACATAACCCTAACCCTAGGTCCAATCGGAACCCTAAACGGATATCTAACCCTAGCCCTCAACATAACCCTAACCCTAGGTCCAATCGGAACCCTAACCGGATCACTAACCCTAGCCCTCAACATAACCATAACCCTAGGTCCAATCGGATCTGTAACCAGATCTCTAACCCTAGCCCTCAACATAACCCTAGCCCTAGGTCCAATCGGAACCCTAACCGGATCTCTAATCCTAGCCCTCAACATAATCCTAACCCTAGGTCCAATCGGAACCCTAACCGGATATCTATCCCTAGCCCTCAACAGAACCCTAACCCTTGGTCCAATCGGAACCCTAACCGGATCTCTAACCCTAGCCCTCAACATAACCCTAACCCTATGGTCAGTCGGAACCCTAACAGGATCTCTAACCCTAGCCCTCAACATAACCCTAACTCGAGGTCCCACCGGAACCCTTACCGGATCTCTAACCCTATCGCTCAATATAAATCTAACCCTAGGTCCAATCTGAACCCTAATCGGATCTCTAAACCTAGCCCTCAACATAACCCTAACCCTAGGTCCAATCGGAACCCTAACCGGAACTCTAACCCTCGCCCTCAACATAACCCTAACCCTAGGTCCAATCGGAACCCTAACAGGATCTCTAACCCTCGCCCTCAACATAACCCTAACCCTACGTCCAATCGGAACCCTAACCGGATATCTATCCCTAGCCCGCAACAGAACCCTAACCCTAGGTCCAATCGGAACCCTAACCGGATCTCTAACCCTCGCCCTCAACATAACCCTAACCCTAGGTCCAATCGGAACCCTAAACGGATCTCTAACCCTCGCCCTCAACATAACCCTAACCCTAGGTCCAATCGGAACCCTAACAGGATCTCTACCCCTCTCCCTCAACATAACCCTAACCCTAGGTCCAATCGGAACCCTAACCGGATCACTAACCCTAGCCCTCAACATAACCCTAACCCTAGGTCCAATCGGAACCCTAACCGGATATCTATCCCTAGCCCTCAACAGAACCCTAACCCTAGGTCCAATCGGAACCCTAACCGGATATCTATCCTAGCCCTCAACAGAACCCTAACCCTAGGTCCAATCGGAACCCTAACCGGATCTCTAACCCTAGCCCTCAACATAACCCTAACCCTAGTTCCAATCGGAACCCTAAACGAATATCTAACCCTAGTCCTCAACATAACCCTAACCCTAGGTCCAATCGGAACCCTAACAGGATCTCTACCCCTCTCCCTCAACATAACCCTAACCCTAGGTCCAATCGGAACCCTAACCGGATATCTATCCCTAGCCCTCAACAGAACCCTACCTTAGGTCCAATCGGAACCCTAACCGGATCTCTAACCCTAGCCCTCAACATAACCCTAACCCTAGGTCCAATCGGAACCCTAAACGGATATCTAACCCTAGCCCTCAACATAACCCTAACCCTAGGTCCAATCGGAACCCTAACCGGATCACTAACCCTAGCCCTCAACATAACCATAACCCTAGGTCCAATCGGATCTGTAACCAGATCTCTAACCCTAGCCCTCAACATAACCCTAGCCCTAGGTCCAATCGGAACCCTAACCGGATCTCTAATCCTAGCCCTCAACATAATCCTAACCCTAGGTCCAATCGAAACCCTAACCGGATATCTATCCCTAGCCCTCAACAGAACCCTAACCCTTGGTCCAATCGGAACCCTAACCGGATCTCTAACCCTAGCCCTCAACATAACCCTAACCCTATGGTCAGTCGGAACCCTAACAGGATCTCTAACCCTAGCCCTCAACATAACCCTAACTCGAGGTCCCACCGGAACCCTTACCGGATCTCTAACCCTAGCGCTCAACATAAATCTAACCCTACGTCCAATCTGAACCCTAATCGGATCTCTAAACCTAGCCCTCAACATAACCCTAACCCTAGGTCCAATCGGAACCCTAACCGGATCTCTAACCCTCGCCCTCAACATAACCCTAACCCTAGGTCCAATCGGAACCCTAACAGGATCTCTAACCCTCGCCCTCAACATAACCCTAACCCTACGTCCAATCGGAACCCTAACCGGATCTCTAACCCTAGCCCTCAACATTACTCTAACCCTAGGTCCAATCGGAACCCTAACCGGATCTCTAACCCTAGACCTCAACATAACCCTAACCCTAGGTCCAATCGGAACCCTAACCGGATATCTATCCCTAGCCCGCAACAGAACCCTAACCCTAGGTCCAATCGGAACCCTAACCGGATCTCTAACCCTCGCCCTCAACATAACCCTAACCCTAGGTCCAATCGGAACCCTAACCGGATCTCTAACCCTCGCCCTCAACATAACCCTAACCCTAGGTCCAATCGGAACCCTAACAGGATCTCTACCCCTCTCCCTCAACATAACCCTAACCCTAGGTCCAATCGGAACCCTAACAGGATCACTAACCCTAGCCCTCAACATAACCCTAACCCTAGGTCCAATCGGAACCCTAACCGGATATCTATCCCTAGCCCTCAACAGAACCCTAACCCTAGGTCCAATCGGAACCCTAACCGGATCTCTAACCCTAGCCCTCAACATAACCCTAACCCTAGTTCCAATCGGAACCCTAAACGAATATCTAACTCTGGCCCTCAACATAACCCTAACCCTAGGTCCAATCGGAACCCTAACAGGATCTCTACCCCTCTCCCTCAACATAACCCTAACCCTAGGTCCAATCGGAACCCTAACCGGATATCTATCCCTAGACCTCAACAGAACCCTACCCTAGGTCCAATCGGAACCCTAACCGGATCTCTAACCCTAGCCCTCAACATAACCATAACTCTAGGTCCAATCGGATCTGTATCCAGATCTCTAACCCTAGCCCTCAACATAACCCTAACCCTAGGTCCAATCGGAACCCTAACCGGATCTCTAACCCTAGCCCTCAACATAACCCTAACCATAGGTCCAATCGGAACCCTAAACGGATATCTAACCCTAGCCCTCAACATAACCCTAACCCTAGGTCCAATCGGAACGCTAACCGGATCTCTAAATCTAGCCCTCAACATAACCCTAACCCTAGGTCCAATCAGAACCCTAACCGGATCTCTAACCCTAGCCCTCAACATAACCATAACCCTAGGTCCAATCGGATCTGTAACCAGATCTCTAACCCTAGCCCTCAACATAACCCTAACCCTAGGTCCAATCGGAACCCTAACCGGATCTCTAATCCTAGCCCTCAACATAATCCTAACCCTAGGTCCAATCGGAACCCTAACCGGATCTCTAAACCTAGCCCTCAACATAACCCTAACCCTAGGTCCAATCGGAACCCTAACCGGATCTCTAACCCTCGCCCTCTACATAACCCTAACCCTAGGTCCAATCGGAACCCTAACCGGATCTCTAAGCCTCGCGCTCAACATAACCCTAACCCTACGTCCAATCGGAACCCTAACCGGATCTCTAACCCTAGCCCTCAATATTACTCTAACCCTAGGTCCAATCGGAACCCTAACCGGATCTCTAACCCTAGCCCTCAACATAACCCTAACCCTAGGTTCAATCGGAACCCTAACCGGATATCTATCCCTAGCCCGCAACAGAACCCTAACCCTAGGTCCAATCGGAACCCTAACCGGATCTCTAACCCTCGCCCTCAACATAACCCTAACCCTAGGTCCAATCGGAACCCTAACCGGATCTCTAACCCTCGCCCTCAACATAACCCTAACCCTAGGTCCAATCGGAACCCTAACAGGATCTCTACCCCTCTCCCTCAACATAACCCTAACCCTAGGTCCAATCGGAACCCTAACCGGATATCTATCCCTAGCCCTCAACAGAACCCTACCCTAGGTCCAATCGGAACCCTAACCGGATCTCTAACCCTAGCCCTCAACATAACCTTAACCCTAGGTCCAATCGGAACCCTAAACGGATATCTAACCCTAGCCCTCAACATAACCCTAACCCTAGGTCCAATCGGAACCCTAACCGGATCACTAACCCTAGCCCTCAACATAACCCTAACCGTAGGTCCAATCGGAACGCTAACCGGATCTCTAAATCTAGCCCTCAACATAACCCTAACCCTAGGTCCAATCAGAACCCTAACCGGATCTCTAACCCTAGCCCTCAACATAAACATAACCCTAGGTCCAATCGGATCTGTAACCAGATCTGTAACCCTAGCCCTCAACATAACCCTAACCCTAGGTCCAATCGGAACCCTAACCGGATCTCTAATCCTAGCCCTCAACATAATCCTAACCCTAGGTCCAATCGGAACCCTAACCGGATCTCTAAACCTAGCCCTCAACATAACCCTAACCCTAGGTCCAATCGAAACCCTAACCGGATCTCTAACCCTCGCCCTCAACATAACCCTAACCCTAGGTCCAATCGGAACCCTAACCGGATCTCTAAGCCTCGCGCTCAACATAACCCTAACCCTACGTCCAATCGGAACCCTAACCGGATCTCTAACCCTAGCCCTCAACATTACTCTAACCCTAGGTCCAATCGGAACCCTAACCGGATCTCTAACCCTAGCCCTCAACATAACCCTAACCCTAGGTCCAATCGGAACCCTAACCGGATATCTATCCCTAGCCCTCAATGAACCCTAACCCTAGGTCCAATCGGAACCCTAACCGGATCTCTATCCCTCGCCCTCAACATAACCCTAACCCTAGGTCCAATCGGAACCCTAACCGGATCTCTAACCCTCGCCCTCAAAATAACCCTAACCCTAGGTCCAATCGGAACCCTAACAGGATCTCTGACCCTCGCCCTCAACATAACCCTAACCCTAGGTCCAATCGGAACCCTAACCGGATCTCTAACCCTGGCCCTCAACATAACCCTAACCCTAGGTCCAATCGAAACCCTTACAGGATCTCTAACCCTAGCCATCAACATAACCCTAACCCTAGGTCCAATCGGAAGCCTAACCGGATCTCTAACCCTAGCACTCAACATAACCCTAACCCTAGGTCCAATCGGAACCCTAACCGGATCTCTAACCCTAGCCCTCAACATAACCCTAACCCTAGGGTCAGTCGGAACCCTAACAGGATCTCTAACCCTAGCCCTCAACATAACCCTAACTCGAGGTCCCACCGGAACCCTTACCGGATCTCTAACTTTAGCGCTCAACATAAATCTAACCCTAGGTCCAATCTGAACCCTAATCGGATCTCTAAACCTAGCCCTCAACATAACCCTAACCCTAGGTCCAATCGGAACCCTAACCGGATCTCTAACACTCGCCCTCAACATAACCCTAACCCTAGGTCCAATCGGAACCCTAACCGGATATCTAACCCTCGCCCTCAACATAACCCTAACCCTACGTCCAATCGGAACCCTAACCGGATCTCTAACCCTAGCCCTCAACATTACTCTAACCCTAGGTCCAATCGTAACCCTAACCGGATCTCTAACCCTAGCCCTCAACATAACCCTAACCCTAGGTCCAATCGGAACCCTAACCGGATATCTATCCCTAGCCCTCAACAGAACCCTAACCCTAGGTCCAATCGGAACCCTAACCGGATATCTATCCTAGCCCTCAACAGAACCCTAACCCTAGGTCCAATCGGAACCCTAACCGGATCTCTAACCCTAGCCCTCAACATAACCCTAACCCTAGTTCCAATCGGAACCCTAAACGAATATCTAACCCTAGTCCTCAACATAACCCTAACCCTAGGTCCAATCGGAACCCTAACAGGATCTCTACCCCTCTCCCTCAACATAACCCTAACCCTAGGTCCAATCGGAACCCTAACCGGATATCTATCCCTAGCCCTCAACAGAACCCTACCTTAGGTCCAATCGGAACCCTAACCGGATCTCTAACCCTAGCCCTCAACATAACCCTAACCCTAGGTCCAATCGGAACCCTAAACGGATATCTAACCCTAGCCCTCAACATAACCCTAACCCTAGGTCCAATCGGAACCCTAACCGGATCACTAACCCTAGCCCTCAACATAACCATAACCCTAGGTCCAATCGGATCTGTAACCAGATCTCTAACCCTAGCCCTCAACATAACCCTAGCCCTAGGTCCAATCGGAACCCTAACCGGATCTCTAATCCTAGCCCTCAACATAATCCTAACCCTAGGTCCAATCGGAACCCTAACCGGATATCTATCCCTAGCCCTCAACAGAACCCTAACCCTTGGTCCAATCGGAACCCTAACCGGATCTCTAACCCTAGCCCTCAACATAACCCTAACCCTATGGTCAGTCGGAACCCTAACAGGATCTCTAACCCTAGCCCTCAACATAACCCTAACTCGAGGTCCCACCGGAACCCTTACCGGATCTCTAACCCTAGCGCTCAACATAAATCTAACCCTAGGTCCAATCTGAACCCTAATCGGATCTCTAAACCTAGCCCTCAACATAACCCTAACCCTAGGTCCAATCGGAACCCTAACCGGATCTCTAACCCTCGCCCTCAACATAACCCTAACCCTAGGTCCAATCGGAACCCTAACAGGATCTCTAACCCTCGCCCTCAACATAACCCTAACCCTACGTCCAATCGGAACCCTAACCGGATCTCTAACCCTAGCCCTCAACATTACTCTAACCCTAGGTCCAATCGGAACCCTAACCGGATCTCTAACCCTAGCCCTCAACATAACCCTAACCCTAGGTCCAATCGGAACCCTAACCGGATACCTATCCCTAGCCCGCAACAGAACCCTAACCCTAGGTCCAATCGGAACCCTAACCGGATCTCTAACCCTAGCCCTCAACATAACCCTAACCCTAGGTCCAATCGGAACCCTAACCGGATCTCTAACCCTCGCCCTCAACATAACCCTAACCCTAGGTCCAATCGGAACCCTAACAGTATCTCTACCCCTCTCCCTCAACATAACCCTAACCCTAGGTCCAATCGGAACCCTAACCGGATCATTAACCCTAGCCCTCAACATAACCCTAACCCTAGGTCCAATCGGAACCCTAACCGGATATCTATCCCTAGCCCTCAACATAACCCTAACCCTAGGTCCAATCGGAACCCTAACCGGATCTCTAACCCTAGCCCTCAACATAACCCTAACCCTAGTTCCAATCGGAACCCTAAACGAATATCTAACCCTGGCCCTCAACATAACCCTAACCCTAGGTCCAATCGGAACCCTAACAGGATCTCTACCCCTCTCCCTCAACATAACCCTAACCCTAGGTCCAATCGGAACCCTAACCGGATATCTATCGCTAGACCTCAACAGAACCCTACCCTAGGTCCAATCGGAACCCTAACCGGATCTCTAACCCTAGCTCTCAACATAACCCTAACACTAGGTCCAATAGGAACCCTAAACGGATATCTAACCCTAGCCCTCAACATAACCCTAACCCTAGGTCCAATCGGAACCCTAACCGGATCACTAACCCTAGCCCTCAACATAACCCTAACCCTAGGTCCAATCGGAACGCTAACCGGATCTCTAAATCTAGCCCTCAACATAACCCTAACCCTAGATCCAATCGGAACCCTAACCGGATCTCTAACCCTAGCCCTCAACATAACCATAACTCTAGGTCCAATCGGATCTGTATCCAGATCTCTAACCCTAGCCCTCAACATAACCCTAACCCTAGGTCCAATCGGAACCCTAACCGGATCTCTAAGCCTCGCGCTCAACATAACCCTAACCCTACGTCCAATCGGAACCCTAACCGGATCTCTAACCCTAGCCCTCAACATTACTCTAACCCTAGGTCCAATCGGAACCCTAACCGGATCTCTAACCCTAGCCCTCAACATAACCCTAACCATAGGTCCAATCGGAACCCTAAACGGATATCTAACCCTAGCCCTCAACATAACCCTAACCCTAGGTCCAATCGGAACGCTAACCGGATCTCTAAATCTAGCCCTCAACATAACCCTAACCCTAGGTCCAATCAGAACCCTAACCGGATCTCTAACCCTAGCCCTCAACATAACCATAACCCTAGGTCCAATCGGATCTGTAACCAGATCTCTAACCCTAGCCCTCAACATAACCCTAACCCTAGGTCCAATCGGAACCCTAACCGGATCTCTAATCCTAGCCCTCAACATAATCCTAACCCTAGGTCCAATCGGAACCCTAACCGGATCTCTAAACCTAGCCCTCAACATAACCCTAACCCTAGGTCCAATCGGAACCCTAACCGGATCTCTAACCCTAGCCCTCAACATTACTCTAACCCTAGGTCCAATCGGAACCCTAACCGGATCTCTAACCCTAGCCCTCAACATAACCCTAACCCTAGGTTCAATCGGAACCCTAACCGGATATCTATCCCTAGCCCGCAACAGAACCCTAACCCTAGGTCCAATCGGAACCCTAACCGGATCTCTAACCCTCGCCCTCAACATAACCCTAACCCTAGGTCCAATCGGAACCCTAACCGGATCTCTAACCCTCGCCCTCAACATAACCCTAACCCTAGGTCCAATCAGAACCCTAACAGGATCTCTACCCCTCTCCCTCAACATAACCCTAACCCTAGGTCCAATCGGAACCCTAACCGGATATCTATCCCTAGCCCTCAACAGAACCCTACCCTAGGTCCAATCGGAACCCTAACCGGATCTCTAACCCTAGCCCTCAACATAACCTTAACCCTAGGTCCAATCGGAACCCTAAACGGATATCTAACCCTAGCCTTCAACATAACCCTAACCCTAGGTCCAATCGGAACCCTAACCGGATCACTAACCCTAGCCCTCAACATAACCCTAACCGTAGGTCCAATCGGAACGCTAACCGGATCTCTAAATCTAGCCCTCAACATAACCCTAACCCTAGGTCCAATCAGAACCCTAACCGGATCTCTAACCCTAGCCCTCAACATAAACATAACCCTAGGTCCAATCGGATCTGTAACCAGATCTGTAACCCTAGCCCTCAACATAACCCTAACCCTAGGTCCAATCGGAACCCTAACCGGATCTCTAATCCTAGCCCTCAACATAATCCTAACCCTAGGTCCAATCGGAACCCTAACCGGATCTCTAAACCTAGCCCTCAACATAACCCTAACCCTAGGTCCAATCGAAACCCTAACCGGATCTCTAACCCTCGCCCTCAACATAACCCTAACCCTAGGTCCAATCGGAACCCTAACCGGATCTCTAAGCCTCGCGCTCAACATAACCCTAACCCTACGTCCAATCGGAACCCTAACCGGATCTCTAACCCTAGCCCTCAACATTACTCTAACCCTAGGTCCAATCGGAACCCTAACCGGATCTCTAACCCTAGCCCTCAACATAACCCTAACCCTAGGTCCAATCGGAACCCTAACCGGATATCTATCCCTAGCCCTCAATGAACCCTAACCCTAGGTCCAATCGGAACCCTAACCGGATCTCTAACCCTCGCCCTCAACATAACCCTAACCCTAGGTCCAATCGGAACCCTAACCGGATCTCTAACCCTCGCCCTCAAAATAACCCTAACCCTAGGTCCAATCGGAACCCTAACAGGATCTCTAACCCTCGCCCTCAACATAACCCTAACCCTAGGTCCAATCGGAACCCTAACCGGATGTCTAACCCTGGCCCTCAACATAACCCTAACCCTAGGTCCAATCGAAACCCTTACAGGATCTCTAACCCTAGCCATCAACATAACCCTAACCCTAGGTCCAATCGGAAGCCTAACCGGATCTCTAACCCTAGCACTCAACATAACCCTAACCCTAGGTCCAATCGGAACCCTAACCGGATCTCTAACCCTAGCCCTCAACATAACCCTAACCCTAGGGTCAGTCGGAACCCTAACAGGATCTCTAACCCTAGCCCTCAACATAACCCTAACTCGAGGTCCCACCGGAACCCTTACCGGATCTCTAACTTTAGCGCTCAACATAAATCTAACCCTAGGTCCAATCTGAACCCTAATCGGATCTCTAAACCTAGCCCTCAACATAACCCTAACCCTAGGTCCAATCGGAACCCTAACCGGATCTCTAACACTCGCCCTCAACATAACCCTAACCCTAGGTCCAATCGGAACCCTAACCGGATATCTAACCCTCGCCCTCAACATAACCCTAACCCTACGTCCAATCGGAACCCTAACCGGATCTCTAACCCTAGCCCTCAACATTACTCTAACCCTAGGTCCAATCGTAACCCTAACCGGATCTCTAACCCTAGCCCTCAACATAACCCTAACCCTAGGTCCAATCGGAACCCTAACCGGATATCTATCCCTAGCCCTCAACAGAACCCTAACCCTAGGTCCAATCGGAACCCTAACCGGATATCTATCCTAGCCCTCAACAGAACCCTAACCCTAGGTCCAATCGGAACCCTAACCGGATCTCTAACCCTAGCCCTCAACATAACCCTAACCCTAGTTCCAATCGGAACCCTAAACGAATATCTAACCCTACTCCTCAACATAACCCTAACCCTAGGTCCAATCGGAACCCTAACAGGATCTCTACCCCTCTCCCTCAACATAACCCTAACCCTAGGTCCAATCGGAACCCTAACCGGATATCTATCCCTAGCCCTCAACAGAACCCTACCTTAGGTCCAATCGGAACCCTAACCGGATCTCTAACCCTAGCCCTCAACATAACCCTAACCCTAGGTCCAATCGGAACCCTAAACGGATATCTAACCCTAGCCCTCAACATAACCCTAACCCTAGGTCCAATCAGAACCCTAACCGGATCACTAACCCTAGCCCTCAACATAACCATAACCCTAGGTCCAATCGGATCTGTAACCAGATCTCTAACCCTAGCCCTCAACATAACCCTAGCCCTAGGTCCAATCGGAACCCTAACCGGATCTCTAATCCTAGCCCTCAACATAATCCTAACCCTAGGTCCAATCGGAACCCTAACCGGATATCTATCCCTAGCCCTCAACAGAACCCTAACCCTTGGTCCAATCGGAACCCTAACCGGATCTCTAACCCTAGCCCTCAACATAACCCTAACCCTATGGTCAGTCGGAACCCTAACAGGATCTCTAACCCTAGCCCTCAACATAACCCTAACTCGAGGTCCCACCGGAACCCTTACCGGATCTCTAACTTTAGCGCTCAACATAAATCTAACCCTAGGTCCAATCTGAACCCTAATCGGATCTCTAAACCTAGCCCTCAACATAACCCTAACCCTAGGTCCAATCGGAACCCTAACCGGATCTCTAACCCTCGCCCTCAACATAACCCTAACCCTAGGTCCAATCGGAACCCTAACAGGATCTCTAACCCTCGCCCTCAACATAACCCTAACCCTACGTCCAATCGGAACCCTAACCGGATCTCTAACCCTAGCCCTCAACATTACTCTAACCCTAGGTCCAATCGGAACCCTAACCGGATCTCTAACCCTAGCCCTCAACATAACCCTAACCCTAGGTCCAATCGGAACCCTAACCGGATATCTATCCCTAGCCCGCAACAGAACCCTAACCCTAGGTCCAATCGGAACCCTAACCGGATCTCTAACCCTCGCCCTCAACATAACCCTAACCCTAGGACCAATCGGAACCCTAACCGGATCTCTAACCCTCGCCCTCAACATAACCCTAACCCTAGGTCCAATCGGAACCCTAACAGGATCTCTACCCCTCTCCCTCAACATAACCCTAACCCTAGGTCCAATCGGAACCCTAACCGGATCACTAACCCTAGCCCTCAACATAACCCTAACCCTAGGCCCAATCGGAACCCTAACCGGATATCTATCCCTAGCCCTCAACAGAACCCTAACCCTAGGTCCAATCGGAACCCTAACCGGATCTCTAACCCTAGCCCTCAACATAACCCTAACACTAGGTCCAATCGGAACCCTAAACGAATATCTAACCCTGGCCCTCAACATAACCCTAACCCTAGGTCCAATCGGAACCCTAACAGGATCTCTACCCCTCTCCCTCAACATAACCCTAACCCTAGGTCCAATCGGAACCCTAACCGGATATCTATCCCTAGACCTCAACAGAACCCTACCCTAGGTCCAATCGGAACCCTAACCGGATCTCTAACCCTAGCCCTCAACATAACCCTAACACTAGGTCCAATAGGAACCCTAAACGGATATCTAACCCTAGCCCTCAACATAACCCTAACCCTAGGTCCAATCGGAACCCTAACCGGATCACTAACCCTAGCCCTCAACATAACCCTAACCCTAGGTCCAATCGGAACGCTAACCGGATCTCTAAATCTAGCCCTCAACATAACCCTAACCCTAGATCCAATCGGAACCCTAACCGGATCTCTAACCCTAGCCCTCAACATAACCATAACTCTAGGTCCAATCGGATCTGTATCCAGATCTCTAACCCTAGCCCTCAACATAACCCTAACCCTAGGTCCAATCGGAACCCTAACCGGATCTCTAAGCCTCGCGCTCAACATAACCCTAACCCTACGTCCAATCGGAACCCTAACCGGATCTCTAACCCTAGCCCTCAACATTACTCTAACCCTAGGTCCAATCGGAACCCTAACCGGATCTCTAACCCTAGCCCTCAACATAACCCTAACCATAGGTCCAATCGGAACCCTAAACGGATATCTAACCCTAGCCCTCAACATAACCCTAACCCTAGGTCCAATCGGAACGCTAACCGGATCTCTAAATCTAGCCCTCAACATAACCCTAACCCTAGGTCCAATCAGAACCCTAACCGGATCTCTAACCCTAGCCCTCAACATAACCATAACCCTAGGTCCAATCGGATCTGTAACCAGATCTCTAACCCTAGCCCTCAACATAACCCTAACCCTAGGTCCAATCGGAACCCTAACCGGATCTCTAATCCTAGCCCTCAACATAATCCTAACCCTAGGTCCAATCGGAACCCTAACCGGATCTCTAAACCTAGCCCTCAACATAACCCTAACCCTAGGTCCAATCGGAACCCTAACCGGATCTCTAACCCTCGCCCTCTACATAACCCTAACCCTAGGTCCAATCGGAACCCTAACCGGATCTCTAAGCCTCGCGCTCAACATAACCCTAACCCTACGTCCAATCGGAACCCTAACCGGATCTCTAACCCTAGCCCTCAACATTACTCTAACCCTAGGTCCAATCGGAACCCTAACCGGATCTCTAACCCTAGCCCTCAACATAACCCTAACCCTAGGTTCAATCGGAACCCTAACCGGATATCTATCCCTAGCCCGCAACAGAACCCTAACCCTAGGTCCAATCGGAACCCTAACCGGATCTCTAACCCTCGCCCTCAACATAACCCTAACCCTAGGTCCAATCGGAACCCTAACCGGATCTCTAACCCTCGCCCTCAACATAACCCTAACCCTAGGTCCAATCGGAACCCTAACAGGATCTCTACCCCTCTCCCTCAACATAACCCTAACCCTAGGTCCAATCGGAACCCTAACCGGATATCTATCCCTAGCCCTCAACAGAACCCTACCCTAGGTCCAATCGGAACCCTAACCGGATCTCTAACCCTAGCCCTCAACATAACCTTAACCCTAGGTCCAATCGGAACCCTAAACGGATATCTAACCCTAGCCCTCAACATAACCCTAACCCTAGGTCCAATCGGAACCCTAACCGGATCACTAACCCTAGCCCTCAACATAACCCTAACCGTAGGTCCAATCGGAACGCTAACCGGATCTCTAAATCTAGCCCTCAACATAACCCTAACCCTAGGTCCAATCAGAACCCTAACCGGATCTCTAACCCTAGCCCTCAACATAAACATAACCCTAGGTCCAATCGGATCTGTAACCAGATCTGTAACCCTAGCCCTCAACATAACCCTAACCCTAGGTCCAATCGGAACCCTAACCGGATCTCTAATCCTAGCCCTCAACATAATCCTAACCCTAGGTCCAATCGGAACCCTAACCGGATCTCTAAACCTAGCCCTCAACATAACCCTAACCCTAGGTCCAATCGAAACCCTAACCGGATCTCTAACCCTCGCCCTCAACATAACCCTAACCCTAGGTCCAATCGGAACCCTAACCGGATCTCTAAGCCTCGCGCTCAACATAACCCTAACCCTACGTCCAATCGGAACCCTAACCGGATCTCTAACCCTAGCCCTCAACATTACTCTAAGCCTAGGTCCAATCGGAACCCTAACCGGATCTCTAACCCTAGCCCTCAACATAACCCTAACCCTAGGTCCAATCGGAACCCTAACCGGATATCTATCCCTAGCCCTCAATGAACCCTAACCCTAGGTCCAATCGGAACCCTAACCGGATCTCTAACCCTCGCCCTCAACATAACCCTAACCCTAGGTCCAATCGGAACCCTAACCGGATCTCTAACCCTCGCCCTCAAAATAACCCTAACCCTAGGTCCAATCGGAACCCTAACAGGATCTCTAACCCTCGCCCTCAACATAACCCTAACCCTAGGTCCAATCGGAACCCTAACCGGATCTCTAACCCTGGCCCTCAACATAACCCTAACCCTAGGTCCAATCGAAACCCTTACAGGATCTCTAACCCTAGCCATCAACATAACCCTAACCCTAGGTCCAATCGGAAGCCTAACCGGATCTCTAACCCTAGCACTCAACATAACCCTAACCCTAGGTCCAATCGGAACCCTAACCGGATCTCTAACCCTAGCCCTCAACATAACCCTAACCCTAGGGTCAGTCGGAACCCTAACAGGATCTCTAACCCTAGCCCTCAACATAACCCTAACTCGAGGTCCCACCGGAACCCTTACCGGATCTCTAACTTTAGCGCTCAACATAAATCTAACCCTAGGTCCAATCTGAACCCTAATCGGATCTCTAAACCTAGCCCTCAACATAACCCTAACCCTAGGTCCAATCGGAACCCTAACCGGATCTCTAACACTCGCCCTCAACATAACCCTAACCCTAGGTCCAATCGGAACCCTAACCGGATATCTAACCCTCGCCCTCAACATAACCCTAACCCTACGTCCAATCGGAACCCTAACCGGATCTCTAACCCTAGCCCTCAACTTTACTCTAACCCTAGGTCCAATCGTAACCCTAACCGGATCTCTAACCCTAGCCCTCAACATAACCCTAACCCTAGGTCCAATCGGAACCCTAACCGGATATCTATCCTAGCCCTCAACAGAACCCTAACCCTAGGTCCAATCGGAACCCTAACCGGATCTCTAACCCTAGCCCTCAACATAACCCTAACCCTAGTTCCAATCGGAACCCTAAACGAATATCTAACCCTAGTCCTCAACATAACCCTAACCCTAGGTCCAATCGGAACCCTAACAGGATCTCTACCCCTCTCCCTCAACATAACCCTAACCCTAGGTCCAATCGGAACCCTAACCGGATATCTATACCTAGCCCTCAACAGAACCCTACCTTAGGTCCAATCGGAACCCTAACTGGATCTCTAACCCTAGCCCTCAACATAACCCTAACCCTAGGTCCAATCGGAACCCTAAACGGATATCTAACCCTAGCCCTCAACATAACCCTAACCCTAGGTCCAATCGGAACCCTAACCGGATCAGTAACCCTAGCCCTCAACATAACCATAACCCTAGGTCCAATCGGATCTGTAACCAGATCTCTAACCCTAGCCCTCAACATAACCCTAGCCCTAGGTCCAATCGGAACCCTAACCGGATCTCTAATCCTAGCCCTCAACATAATCCTAACCCTAGGTCCAATCGGAACCCTAACCGGATATCTATCCCTAGCCCTCAACAGAACCCTAACCCTTGGTCCAATCGGAACCCTAACCGGATCTCTAACCCTAGCCCTCAACATAACCCTAACCCTATGGTCAGTCGGAACCCTAACAGGATCTCTAACCCTAGCCCTCAACATAACCCTAACTCGAGGTCCCACCGGAACCCTTACCGGATCTCTAACCCTAGCGCTCAACATAAATCTAACCCTAGGTCCAATCTGAACCCTAATCGGATCTCTAAACCTAGCCCTCAACATAACCCTAACCCTAGGTCCAATCGGAACCCTAACCGGATCTCTAACCCTCGCCCTCAACATAACCCTAACCCTAGGTCCAATCGGAACCCTAACAGGATCTCTAACCCTCGCCCTCAACATAACCCTAACCCTACGTCCAATCGGAACCCTAACCGGATCTCTAACCCTAGCCCTCAACATTACTCTAACCCTAGGTCCAATCGGAACCCTAACCGGATCTCTAACCCTAGCCCTCAACATAACCCTAACCCTAGGTCCAATCGGAACCCTAACCGGATATCTATCCCTAGCCCGCAACAGAACCCTAACCCTAGGTCCAATCGGAACCCTAACCGGATCTCTAACCCTCGCCCTCAACATAACCCTAACCCTAGGTCCAATCGGAACCCTAAGAGGATCTCTAACCCTCGCCCTCAACATAACCCTAACCCTACGTCCAATCGGAACCCTAACCGGATCTCTAACCCTAGCCCTCAACATTACTCTAACCCTAGGTCCAATCGGAACCCTAACCGGATCTCTAACCCTAGCCCTCAACATAACCCTAACCCTAGGTCCAATCGGAACCCTAACCGGATATCTATCCCTAGCCCGCAACAGAACCCTAACCCTAGGTCCAATCGGAACCCTAACCGGATCTCTAACCCTCGCCCTCAACATAACCCTAACCCTAGGTCCAATCGGAACCCTAACCGGATCTCTAACCCTCGCCCTCAACATAACCCTAACCCTAGGTCCAATCGGAACCCTAACAGGATCTCTACCCCTCTCCCTCAACATAACCCTAACCCTAGGTCCAATCGGAACCCTAACCGGATCACTAACCCTAGCCCTCAACATAACCCTAACCCTAGGTCCAATCGGAACCCTAACCGGATATCTATCCCTAGCCCTCAACAGAACCCTAACCCTAGGTCCAATCGGAACCCTAACCGGATCTCTAACCCTAGCCCTCAACATAACCCTAACCCTAGTTCCAATCGGAACCCTAAACGAATATCTAACCCTGGCCCTCAACATAACCCTAACCCTAGGTCCAATCGGAACCCTAACAGGATCTCTACCCCTCTCCCTCAACATAACCCTAACCCTAGGTCCAATCGGAACCCTAACCGGATATCTATCCCTAGACCTCAACAGAACCCTACCCTAGGTCCAATCGGAACCCTAACCGGATCTCTAACCCTAGCCCTCAACATAACCCTAACACTAGGTCCAATAGGAACCCTAAACGGATATCTAACCCTAGCCCTCAACATAACCCTAACCCTAGGTCCAATCGGAACCCTAACCGGATCACTAACCCTAGCCCTCAACATAACCCTAACCCTAGGTCCAATCGGAACGCTAACCGGATCTCTAAATCTAGCCCTCAACATAACCCTAACCCTAGATCCAATCGGAACCCTAACCGGATCTCTAACCCTAGCCCTCAACATAACCATAACTCTAGGTCCAATCGGATCTGTATCCAGATCTCTAACCCTAGCCCTCAACATAACCCTAACCCTAGGTCCAATCGGAACCCTAACCGGATCTCTAAGCCTCGCGCTCAACATAACCCTAACGCTACGTCCAATCGGAACCCTAACCGGATCTCTAACCCTAGCCCTCAACATTACTCTAGCCCTAGGTCCAATCGGAACCCTAACCGGATCTCTAACCCTAGCCCTCAACATAACCCTAACCATAGGTCCAATCGGAACCCTAAACGGATATCTAACCCTAGCCCTCAACATAACCCTAACCCTAGGTCCAATCGGAACGCTAACCGGATCTCTAAATCTAGCCCTCAACATAACCCTAACCCTAGGTCCAATCAGAACCCTAACCGGATCTCTAACCCTAGCCCTCAACATAACCATAACCCTAGGTCCAATCGGATCTGTAACCAGATCTCTAACCCTAGCCCTCAACATAACCCTAACCCTAGGTCCAATCGGAACCCTAACCGGATCTCTAATCCTAGCCCTCAACATAATCCTAACCCTAGGTCCAATCGGAACCCTAACCGGATCTCTAAACCTAGCCCTCAACATAACCCTAACCCTAGGTCCAATCGGAACCCTAACCGGATCTCTAACCCTCGCCCTCTACATAACCCTAACCCTAGGTCCAATCGGAACCCTAACCGGATCTCTAAGCCTCGCGCTCAACATAACCCTAACCCTACGTCCAATCGGAACCCTAACCGGATCTCTAACCCTAGCCCTCAACATTACTCTAACCCTAGGTCCAATCGGAACCCTAACCGGATCTCTAACCCTAGCCCTCAACATAACCCTAACCCTAGGTTCAATCGGAACCCTAACCGGATATCTATCCCTAGCCCGCAACAGAACCCTAACCCTAGGTCCAATCGGAACCCTAACCGGATCTCTAACCCTCGCCCTCAACATAACCCTAACCCTAGGTCCAATCGGAACCCTAACCGGATCTCTAACCCTCGCCCTCAACATAACCCTAACCCTAGGTCCAATCGGAACCCTAACAGGATCTCTACCCCTCTCCCTCAACATAACCCTAACCCTAGGTCCATTCGGAACCCTAACCGGATATCTATCCCTAGCCCTCAACAGAACCCTACCCTAGGTCCAATCGGAACCCTAACCGGATCTCTAACCCTAGCCCTCAACATAACCTTAACCCTAGGTCCAATCGGAACCCTAAACGGATATCTAACCCTAGCCCTCAACATAACCCTAACCCTATGTCCAATCGGAACCCTAACCGGATCACTAACCCTAGCCCTCAACATAACCCTAACCGTAGGTCCAATCGGAATGCTAACCGGATCTCTAAATCTAGCCCTCAACATAACCCTAACCCTAGGTCCAATCGGAACCCTAACCGGATCTCTAACCCTAGCCCTCAACATAAACATAACCCTAGGTCCAATCGGATCTGTAACCAGATCTGTAACCCTAGCCCTCAACATAACCCTAACCCTAGGTCCAATCGGAACCCTAACCGGATCTCTAATCCTAGCCCTCAACATAATCCTAACCCTAGGTCCAATCGGAACCCTAACCGGATCTCTAAACCTAGCCCTCAACATAACCCTAACCCTAGGTCCAATCGAAACCCTAACCGGATCTCTAACCCTCGCCCTCAACATAACCCTAACCCTAGGTCCAATCGGAACCCTAACCGGATCTCTAAGCCTCGCGCTCAACATAACCCTAACCCTACGTCCAATCGGAACCCTAACCGGATCTCTAACCCTAGCCCTCAACATTACTCTAACCCTAGGTCCAATCGGAACCCTAACCGGATCTCTAACCCTAGCCCTCAACATAACCCTAACCCTAGGTCCAATCGGAACCCTAACCGGATATCTATCCCTAGCCCTCAATGAACCCTAACCCTAGGTCCAATCGGAACCCTAACCGGATCTCTAACCCTCGCCCTCAACATAACCCTAACCCTAGGTCCAATCGGAACCCTAACCGGATCTCTAACCCTCGCCCTCAAAATAACCCTAACCCTAGGTCCAATCGGAACCCTAACAGGATCTCTAACCCTCGCCCTCAACATAACCCTAACCCTAGGTCCAATCGGAACCCTAACCGGATCTCTAACCCTGGCCCTCAACATAACCCTAACCCTAGGTCCAATCGAAACCCTTACAGGATCTCTAACCCTAGCCATCAACATAACCCTAACCCTAGGTCCAATCGGAAGCCTAACCGGATCTCTAACCCTAGCACTCAACATAACCCTAACCCTAGGTCCAATCGGAACCCTAACCGGATCTCTAACCCTAGCCCTCAACATAACCCTAACCCTAGGGTCAGTCGGAACCCTAACAGGATCTCTAACCCTAGCCCTCAACACAACCCTAACTCGAGGTCCCACCGGAACCCTTACCGGATCTCTAACTTTAGCGCTCAACATAAATCTAACCCTAGGTCCAATCTGAACCCTAATCGGATCTCTAAACCTAGCCCTCAACATAACCCTAACCCTAGGTCCAATCGGAACCCTAACCGGATCTCTAACACTCGCCCTCAACATAACCCTAACCCTAGGTCCAATCGGAACCCTAACCGGATATCTAACCCTCGCCCTCAACATAACCCTAACCCTACGTCCAATCGGAACCCTAACCGGATCTCTAACCCTAGCCCTCAACATTACTCTAACCCTAGGTCCAATCGTAACCCTAACCGGTACTCTAACCCTAGCCCTCAACATAACCCTAACCCTAGGTCCAATCGGAACCCTAACCGGATATCTATCCCTAGCCCTCAACAGAACCCTAACCCTAGGTCCAATCGGAACCCTAACCGGATATCTATCCTAGCCCTCAACAGAACCCTAACCCTAGGTCCAATCGGAACCCTAACCGGATCTCTAACCCTAGCCCTCAACATAACCCTAACCCTAGTTCCAATCGGAACCCTAAACGAATATCTAACCCTAGTCCTCAACATAACCCTAACCCTAGGTCCAAGCGGAACCCTAACAGGATCTCTACCCCTCTCCCTCAACATAACCCTAACCCTAGGTCCAATCGGAACCCTAACCGGATATCTATCCCTAGCCCTCAACAGAACCCTACCTTAGGTCCAATCGGAACCCTAACCGGATCTCTAACCCTAGCCCTCAACATAACCCTAACCCTAGGTCCAATCGGAACCCTAAACGGATATCTAACCCTAGCCCTCAACATAACCCTAACCCTAGGTCCAATCGGAACCCTAACCGGATCACTAACCCTAGCCCTCAACATAACCATAACCCTAGGTCCAATCGGATCTGTAACCAGATCTCTAACCCTAGCCCTCAACATAACCCTAGCCCTAGGTCCAATCGGAACCCTAACCGGATCTCTAATCCTAGCCCTCAACATAATCCTAACCCTAGGTCCAATCGGAACCCTAACCGGATATCTATCCCTAGCCCTCAACAGAACCCTAACCCTTGGTCCAATCGGAACCCTAACCGGATCTCTAACCCTAGCCCTCAACATAACCCTAACCCTATGGTCAGTCGGAACCCTAACAGGATCTCTAACCCTAGCCCTCAACATAACCCTAACTCGAGGTCCCACCGGAACCCTTACCGGATCTCTAACCCTAGCGCTCAACATAAATCTAACCCTAGGTCCAATCTGAACCCTAATCGGATCTCTAAACCTAGCCCTCAACATAACCCTAACCCTAGGTCCAATCGGAACCCTAACCGGATCTCTAACCCTCGCCCTCAACATAACCCTAACCCTAGGTCCAATCGGAACCCTAACAGGATCTCTAACCCTCGCCCTCAACATAACCCTAACCCTACGTCCAATCGGAACCCTAACCGGATCTCTAACCCTAGCCCTCAACATTACTCTAACCCTAGGTCCAATCGGAACCCTAACCGGATCTCTAACCCTAGCCCTCAACATAACCCTAACCCTAGGTCCAATCGGAACCCTAACCGGATCTCTAACCCTCGCCCTCAACATAACCCTAACCCTAGGTCCAATCGGAACCCTAACCGGATCTCTAACCCTCGCCCTCAACATAACCCTAACCCTAGGTCCAATCGGAACCCTAACAGGATCTCTACCCCTCTCCCTCAACATAACCCTAACCCTAGGTCCAATCGGAACCCTAACCGGATCACTAACCCTAGCCCTCAACATAACCCTAACCTTAGGTCCAATCGGAACCCTAACCGGATATCTATCCCTAGCCCTCAACAGAACCCTAACCCTAGGTCCAATCGGAACCCTAACCGGATCTCTAACCCTAGCCCTCAACATAACCCTAACCCTAGTTCCAATCGGAACCCTAAACGAATATCTAACCCTGGCCCTCAACATAACCCTAACCCTAGGTCCAATCGGAACCCTAACAGGATCTCTACCCCTCTCCCTCAACATAACCCTAACCCTAGGTCCAATCGGAACCCTAACCGGATATCTATCCCTAGACCTCAACAGAACCCTACCCTAGGTCCAATCGGAACCCTAACCGGATCTCTAACCCTAGCCCTCAACATAACCCTAACACTAGGTCCAATAGGAATCCTAAACGGATATCTAACCCTAGCCCTCAACATAACCCTAACCCTAGGTCCAATCGGAACCCTAACCGGATCACTAACCCTAGCCCTCAACATAACCCTAACCCTAGGTCCAATCGGAACGCTAACCGGATCTCTAAATCTAGCCCTCAACATAACCCTAACCCTAGATCCAATCGGAACCCTAACCGGATCTCTAACCCTAGCCCTCAACATAACCATAACTCTAGGTCCAATCGGATCTGTATCCAGATCTCTAACCCTAGCCCTCAACATAACCCTAACCCTAGGTCCAATCGGAACCCTAACCGGATCTCTAAGCCTCGCGCTCAACATAACCCTAACCCTACGTCCAATCGGAACCCTAACCGGATCTCTAACCCTAGCCCTCAACATTACTCTAACCCTAGGTCCAATCGGAACCCTAACCGGATCTCTAACCCTAGCCCTCAACATAACCCTAACCATAGGTCCAATCGGAACCCTAAACGGATATCTAACCCTAGCCCTCAACATAACCCTAACCCTAGGTCCAATCGGAACGCTAACCGGATCTCTAAATCTAGCCCTCAACATAACCCTAACCCTAGGTCCAATCAGAACCCTAACCGGATCTCTAACCCTAGCCCTCAACATAACCATAACCCTAGGTCCAATCGGATCTGTAACCAGATCTCTAACCCTAGCCCTCAACATAACCCTAACCCTAGGTCCAATCGGAACCCTAACCGGATCTCTAATCCTAGCCCTCAACATAATCCTAACCCTAGGTCCAATCGGAACCCTAACCGGATCTCTAAACCTAGCCCTCAACATAACCCTAACCCTAGGTCCAATCGGAACCCTAACCGGATCTCTAACCCTCGCCCTCTACATAACCCTAACCCTAGGTCCAATCGGAACCCTAACCGGATATCTAAGCCTCGCGCTCAACATAACCCTAACCCTACGTCCAATCGGAACCCTAACCGGATCTCTAACCCTAGCCCTCAACATTACTCTAACCCTAGGTCCAATCGGAACCCTAACCGGATCTCTAACCCTAGCCCTCAACATAACCCTAACCCTAGGTTCAATCGGAACCCTAACCGGATATCTATCCCTAGCCCGCAACAGAACCCTAACCCTAGGTCCAATCGGAACCCTAACCGGATCTCTAACCCTCGCCCTCAACATAACCCTAACCCTAGGTCCAATCGGAACCCTAACCGGATCTCTAACCCTCGCCCTCAACATAACCCTAACCCTAGGTCCAATCGGAACCCTAACAGGATCTCTACCCCTCTCCCTCAACATAACCCTAACCCTAGGTCCAATCGGAACCCTAACCGGATCTCTAACCCTAGCCCTCAACATAACCTTAACCCTAGGTCCAATCGGAACCCTAAACGGATATCTAACCCTAGCCCTCAACATAACCCTAACCCTAGGTCCAATCGGAACCCTAACCGGATCACTAACCCTAGCCCTCAACATAACCCTAACCGTAGGTCCAATCGGAACGCTAACCGGATCTCTAAATCTAGCCCTCAACATAACCCTAACCCTAGGTCCAATCAGAACCCTAACCGGATCTCTAACCCTAGCCCTCAACATAAACATAACCCTAGGTCCAATCGGATCTGTAACCAGATCTGTAACCCTAGCCCTCAACATAACCCTAACCCTAGGTCCAATCGGAACCCTAACCGGATCTCTAATCCTAGCCCTCAACATAATCCTAACCCTAGGTCCAATCGGAACCCTAACCGGATCTCTAAACCTAGCCCTCAACATAACCCTAACCCTAGGTCCAATGGAAACCCTAACCGGATCTCTAACCCTCGCCCTCAACATAACCCTAACCCTAGGTCCAATCGGAACCCTAACCGGATCTCTAAGCCTCGCGCTCATCATAACCCTAACCCTACGTCCAATCGGAACCCTAACCGGATCTCTAACCCTAGCCCTCAACATTACTCTAACCCTAGGTCCAATCGGAACCCTAACCGGATCTCTAACCCTAGCCCTCAACATAACCCTAACCCTAGGTCCAATCGGAACCCTAACCGGATATCTATCCCTAGCCCTCAATGAACCCTAACCCTAGGTCCAATCGGAACCCTAACCGGATCTCTAACCCTCGCCCTCAACATAACCCTAACCCTAGGTCCAATCGGAACCCTAACCGGATCTCTAACCCTCGCCCTCAAAATAACCCTAACCCTAGGTCCAATCGGAACCCTAACAGGATCTCTAACCCTCGCCCTCAACATAACCCTAACCCTAGGTCCAATCGGAACCCTAACCGGATCTCTAACCCTGGCCCTCAACATAACCCTAACCCTAGGTCCAATCGAAACCCTTACAGGATCTCTAACCCTAGCCATCAACATAACCCTAACCCTAGGTCCAATCGGAAGCCTAACCGGATCTCTAACCCTAGCACTCAACATAACCCTAACCCTAGGTCCAATCGGAACCCTAACCGGATCTCTAACCCTAGCCCTCAACATAAACATAACCCTAGGTCCAATCGGATCTGTAACCAGATCTGTAACCCTAGCCCTCAACATAACCCTAACCCTAGGTCCAATCGGAACCCTAACCGGATCTCTAATCCTAGCCCTCAACATAATCCTAACCCTAGGTCCAATCGGAACCCTAACCGGATCTCTAAACCTAGCCCTCAACATAACCCTAACCCTAGGTCCAATCGAAACCCTAACCGGATCTCTAACCCTCGCCCTCAACATAACCCTAACCCTAGGTCCAATCGGAACCCTAACCGGATCTCTAAGCCTCGCGCTCAACATAACCCTAACCCTACGTCCAATCGGAACCCTAACCGGATCTCTAACCCTAGCCCTCAACATTACTCTAACCCTAGGTCCAATCGGAACCCTAACCGGATCTCTAACCCTAGCCCTCAACATAACCCTAACCCTAGGTCCAATCGGAACCCTAACCGGATATCTATCCCTAGCCCTCAATGAACCCTAACCCTAGGTCCAATCGGAACCCTAACCGGATCTCTAACCCTCGCCCTCAACATAACCCTAACCCTAGGTCCAATCGGAACCCTAACCGGATCTCTAACCCTCGCCCTCAAAATAACCCTAACCCTAGGTCCAATCGGAACCCTAACAGGATCTCTAACCCTCGCCCTCAACATAACCCTAACCCTAGGTCCAATCGGAACCCTAACCGGATCTCTAACCCTGGCCCTCAACATAACCCTAACCCTAGGTCCAATCGAAACCCTTACAGGATCTCTAACCCTAGCCATCAACATAACCCTAACCCTAGGTCCAATCGGAAGCCTAACCGGATCTCTAACCCTAGCACTCAACATAACCCTAACCCTAGGTCCAATCGGAACCCTAACCGGATCTCTAACCCTAGCCCTCAACATAACCCTAACCCTAGGGTCAGTCGGAACCCTAACAGGATCTCTAACCCTAGCCCTCAACACAACCCTAACTCGAGGTCCCACCGGAACCCTTACCGGATCTCTAACTTTAGCGCTCAACATAAATCTAACCCTAGGTCCAATCTGAACCCTAATCGGATCTCTAAACCTAGCCCTCAACCTAACCCTAACCCTAGGTCCAATCGGAACCCTAACCGGATCTCTAACACTCGCCCTCAACATAACCCTAACCCTAGGTCCAATCGGAACCCTAACCGGATATCTAACCCTCGCCCTCAACATAACCCTAACCCTACGTCCAATCGGAACCCTAACCGGATCTCTAACCCTAGCCCTCAACATTACTCTAACCCTAGGTCCAATCGTAACCCTAACCGGTACTCTAACCCTAGCCCTCAACATAACCCTAACCCTAGGTCCAATCGGAACCCTAACCGGATATCTATCCCTAGCCCTCAACAGAACCCTAACCCTAGGTCCAATCGGAACCCTAACCGGATATCTATCCTAGCCCTCAACAGAACCCTAACCCTAGGTCCAATCGGAACCCTAACCGGATCTCTAACCCTAGCCCTCAACATAACCCTAACCCTAGTTCCAATCGGAACCCTAAACGAATATCTAACCCTAGTCCTCAACATAACCCTAACCCTAGGTCCAAGCGGAACCCTAACAGGATCTCTACCCCTCTCCCTCAACATAACCCTAACCCTAGGTCCAATCGGAACCCTAACCGGATATCTATCCCTAGCCCTCAACAGAACCCTACCTTAGGTCCAATCGGAACCCTAACCGGATCTCTAACCCTAGCCCTCAACATAACCCTAACCCTAGGTCCAATCGGAACCCTAAACGGATATCTAACCCTAGCCCTCAACATAACCCTAACCCTAGGTCCAATCGGAACCCTAACCGGATCACTAACCCTAGCCCTCAACATAACCATAACCCTAGGTCCAATCGGATCTGTAACCAGATCTCTAACCCTAGCCCTCAACATAACCCTAGCCCTAGGTCCAATCGGAACCCTAACCGGATCTCTAATCCTAGCCCTCAACATAATCCTAACCCTAGGTCCAATCGGAACCCTAACCGGATATCTATCCCTAGCCCTCAACAGAACCCTAACCCTTGGTCCAATCGGAACCCTAACCGGATCTCTAACCCTAGCCCTCAACATAACCCTAACCCTATGGTCAGTCGGAACCCTAACAGGATCTCTAACCCTAGCCCTCAACATAACCCTAACTCGAGGTCCCACCGGAACCCTTACCGGATCTCTAACCCTAGCGCTCAACATAAATCTAACCCTAGGTCCAATCTGAACCCTAATCGGATCTCTAAACCTAGCCCTCAACATAACCCTAACCCTAGGTCCAATCGGAACCCTAACCGGATCTCTAACCCTCGCCCTCAACATAACCCTAACCCTAGGTCCAATCGGAACCCTAACAGGATCTCTAACCCTCGCCCTCAACATAACCCTAACCCTACGTCCAATCGGAACCCTAACCGGATCTCTAACCCTAGCCCTCAACATTACTCTAACCCTAGGTCCAATCGGAACCCTAACCGGATCTCTAACCCTAGCCCTCAACATAACCCTAACCCTAGGTCCAATCGGAACCCTAACCGGATCTCTAACCCTCGCCCTCAACATAACCCTAACCCTAGGTCCAATCGGAACCCTAACCGGATCTCTAACCCTCGCCCTCAACATAACCCTAACCCTAGGTCCAATCGGAACCCTAACAGGATCTCTACCCCTCTCCCTCAACATAACCCTAACCCTAGGTCCAATCGGAACCCTAACCGGATCACTAACCCTAGCCCTCAACATAACCCTAACCTTAGGTCCAATCGGAACCCTAACCGGATATCTATCCCTAGCCCTCAACAGAACCCTAACCCTAGGTCCAATCGGAACCCTAACCGGATCTCTAACCCTAGCCCTCAACATAACCCTAACCCTAGTTCCAATCGGAACCCTAAACGAATATCTAACCCTGGCCCTCAACATAACCCTAACCCTAGGTCCAATCGGAACCCTAACAGGATCTCTACCCCTCTCCCTCAACATAACCCTAACCCTAGGTCCAATCGGAACCCTAACCGGATATCTATCCCTAGACCTCAACAGAACCCTACCCTAGGTCCAATCGGAACCCTAACCGGATCTCTAACCCTAGCCCTCAACATAACCCTAACACTAGGTCCAATAGGAATCCTAAACGGATATCTAACCCTAGCCCTCAACATAACCCTAACCCTAGGTCCAATCGGAACCCTAACCGGATCACTAACCCTAGCCCTCAACATAACCCTAACCCTAGGTCCAATCGGAACGCTAACCGGATCTCTAAATCTAGCCCTCAACATAACCCTAACCCTAGATCCAATCGGAACCCTAACCGGATCTCTAACCCTAGCCCTCAACATAACCATAACTCTAGGTCCAATCGGATCTGTATCCAGATCTCTAACCCTAGCCCTCAACATAACCCTAACCCTAGGTCCAATCGGAACCCTAACCGGATCTCTAAGCCTCGCGCTCAACATAACCCTAACCCTACGTCCAATCGGAACCCTAACCGGATCTCTAACCCTAGCCCTCAACATTACTCTAACCCTAGGTCCAATCGGAACCCTAACCGGATCTCTAACCCTAGCCCTCAACATAACCCTAACCATAGGTCCAATCGGAACCCTAAACGGATATCTAACCCTAGCCCTCAACATAACCCTAACCCTAGGTCCAATCGGAACGCTAACCGGATCTCTAAATCTAGCCCTCAACATAACCCTAACCCTAGGTCCAATCAGAACCCTAACCGGATCTCTAACCCTAGCCCTCAACATAACCATAACCCTAGGTCCAATCGGATCTGTAACCAGATCTCTAACCCTAGCCCTCAACATAACCCTAACCCTAGGTCCAATCGGAACCCTAACCGGATCTCTAATCCTAGCCCTCAACATAATCCTAACCCTAGGTCCAATCGGAACCCTAACCGGATCTCTAAACCTAGCCCTCAACATAACCCTAACCCTAGGTCCAATCGGAACCCTAACCGGATCTCTAACCCTCGCCCTCTACATAACCCTAACCCTAGGTCCAATCGGAACCCTAACCGGATCTCTAAGCCTCGCGCTCAACATAACCCTAACCCTACGTCCAATCGGAACCCTAACCGGATCTCTAACCCTAGCCCTCAACATTACTCTAACCCTAGGTCCAATCGGAACCCTAACCGGATCTCTAACCCTAGCCCTCAACATAACCCTAACCCTAGGTTCAATCGGAACCCTAACCGGATATCTATCCCTAGCCCGCAACAGAACCCTAACCCTAGGTCCAATCGGAACCCTAACCGGATCTCTAACCCTCGCCCTCAACATAACCCTAACCCTAGGTCCAATCGGAACCCTAACCGGATCTCTAACCCTCGCCCTCAACATAACCCTAACCCTAGGTCCAATCGGAACCCTAACAGGATCTCTACCCCTCTCCCTCAACATAACCCTAACCCTAGGTCCAATCGGAACCCTAACCGGATCTCTAACCCTAGCCCTCAACATAACCTTAACCCTAGGTCCAATCGGAACCCTAAACGGATATCTAACCCTAGCCCTCAACATAACCCTAACCCTAGGTCCAATCGGAACCCTAACCGGATCACTAACCCTAGCCCTCAACATAACCCTAACCGTAGGTCCAATCGGAACGCTAACCGGATCTCTAAATCTAGCCCTCAACATAACCCTAACCCTAGGTCCAATCAGAACCCTAACCGGATCTCTAACCCTAGCCCTCAACATAAACATAACCCTAGGTCCAATCGGATCTGTAACCAGATCTGTAACCCTAGCCCTCAACATAACCCTAACCCTAGGTCCAATCGGAACCCTAACCGGATCTCTAATCCTAGCCCTCAACATAATCCTAACCCTAGGTCCAATCGGAACCCTAACCGGATCTCTAAACCTAGCCCTCAACATAACCCTAACCCTAGGTCCAATGGAAACCCTAACCGGATCTCTAACCCTCGCCCTCAACATAACCCTAACCCTAGGTCCAATCGGAACCCTAACCGGATCTCTAAGCCTCGCGCTCATCATAACCCTAACCCTACGTCCAATCGGAACCCTAACCGGATCTCTAACCCTAGCCCTCAACATTACTCTAACCCTAGGTCCAATCGGAACCCTAACCGGATCTCTAACCCTAGCCCTCAACATAACCCTAACCCTAGGTCCAATCGGAACCCTAACCGGATATCTATCCCTAGCCCTCAATGAACCCTAACCCTAGGTCCAATCGGAACCCTAACCGGATCTCTAACCCTCGCCCTCAACATAACCCTAACCCTAGGTCCAATCGGAACCCTAACCGGATCTCTAACCCTCGCCCTCAAAATAACCCTAACCCTAGGTCCAATCGGAACCCTAACAGGATCTCTAACCCTCGCCCTCAACATAACCCTAACCCTAGGTCCAATCGGAACCCTAACCGGATCTCTAACCCTGGCCCTCAACATAACCCTAACCCTAGGTCCAATCGAAACCCTTACAGGATCTCTAACCCTAGCCATCAACATAACCCTAACCCTAGGTCCAATCGGAAGCCTAACCGGATCTCTAACCCTAGCACTCAACATAACCCTAACCCTAGGTCCAATCGGAACCCTAACCGGATCTCTAACCCTAGCCCTCAACATAACCCTAACCCTAGGGTCAGTCGGAACCCTAACAGGATCTCTAACCCTAGCCCTCAACATAACCCTAACTCGAGGTCCCACCGGAACCCTTACCGGATCTCTAACTTTAGCGCTCAACATAAATCTAACCCTAGGTCCAATCTGAACCCTAATCGGATCTCTAAACCTAGCCCTCAACATAACCCTAACCCTAGGTCCAATCGGAACCCTAACCGGATCTCTAACACTCGTCCTCAACATAACCCTAACCCTAGGTCCAATCGGAACCCTAACCGGATATCTAACCCTCGCCCTCAACATAACCCTAACCCTACGTCCAATCGGAACCCTAACCGGATCTCTAACCCTAGCCCTCAACATTACTCTAACCCTAGGTCCAATCGTAACCCTAACCGGATCTCTAACCCTAGCCCTCAACATAACCCTAACCCTAGGTCCAATCGGAACCCTAACCGGATATCTATCCCTAGCCCTCAACAGAACCCTAACCCTAGGTCCAATCGGAACCCTAACCGGATATCTATCCTAGCCCTCAACAGAACCCTAACCCTAGGTCCAATCGGAACCCTAACCGGATCTCTAACCCTAGCCCTCAAAATAACCCTAACCCTAGTTCCAATCGGAACCCTAAACGAATATCTAACCCTAGTCCTCAACATAACCCTAACCCTAGGTCCAATCGGAACCCTAACAGGATCTCTACCCCTCTCCCTCAACATAACCCTAACCCTAGGTCCAATCGGAACCCTAACCGGATATCTATCCCTAGCCCTCAACAGAACCCTACCTTAGGTCCAATCGGAACCCTAACCGGATCTCTAACCCTAGCCCTCAACATAACCCTAACCCTAGGTCCAATCGGAACCCTAAACGGATATCTAACCCTAGCCCTCAACATAACCCTAACCCTAGGTCCAATCGGAACCCTAACCGGATCACTAACCCTAGCCCTCAACATAACCATAACCCTAGGTCCAATCGGATCTGTAACCAGATCTCTAACCCTAGCCCTCAACATAACCCTAGCCCTAGGTCCAATCGGAACCCTAACCGGATCTCTAATCCTAGCCCTCAACATAATCCTAACCCTAGGTCCAATCGGAACCCTAACCGGATATCTATCCCTAGCCCTCAACAGAACCCTAACCCTTGGTCCAATCGGAACCCTAACCGGATCTCTAACCCTAGCCCTCAACATAACCCTAACCCTATGGTCAGTCGGAACCCTAACAGGATCTCTAACCCTAGCCCTCAACATAACCCTAACTCGAGGTCCCACCGGAACCCTTACCGGATCTCTAACCCTAGCGCTCAACATAAATCTAACCCTAGGTCCAATCTGAACCCTAATCGGATCTCTAAACCTAGCCCTCAACATAACCCTAACCCTAGGTCCAATCGGAACCCTAACCGGATCTCTAACCCTCGCCCTCAACATAACCCTAACCCTAGGTCCAATCGGAACCCTAACAGGATCTCTAACCCTCGCCCTCAACATAACCCTAACCCTACGTCCAATCGGAACCCTAACCGGATCTCTAACCCTAGCCCTCAACATTACTCTAACCCTAGGTCCAATCGGAACCCTAACCGGATCTCTAACCCTAGCCCTCAACATAACCCTAACCCTAGGTCCAATCGGAACCCTAACCGGATATCTATCCCTAGCCCGCAACAGAACCCTAACCCTAGGTCCAATCGGAACCCTAACCGGATCTCTAACCCTCGCCCTCAACATAACCCTAACCCTAGGTCCAATCGGAACCCTAACCGGATCTCTAACCCTCGCCCTCAACATAACCCTAACCCTAGGTCCAATCGGAACCCTAACAGGATCTCTACCCCTCTCCCTCAACATAACCCTAACCCTAGGTCCAATCGGAACCCTAACCGGATCACTAACCCTAGCCCTCAACATAACCCTAACCTTAGGTCCAATCGGAACCCTAACCGGATATCTATCCCTAGCCCTCAACAGAACCCTAACCCTAGGTCCAATCGGAACCCTAACCGGATCTCTAACCCTAGCCCTCAACATAACCATAACCCTAGTTCCAATCGGAACCCTAAACGAATATCTAACCCTGGCCCTCAACATAACCCTAACCCTAGGTCCAATCGGAACCCTAACAGGATCTCTACCCCTCTCCCTCAACATAACCCTAACCCTAGGTCCAATCGGAACCCTAACCGGATATCTATCCCTAGACCTCAACAGAACCCTACCCTAGGTCCAATCGGAACCCTAACCGGATCTCTAACCCTAGCCCTCAACATAACCCTAACACTAGGTCCAATAGGAACCCTAAACGGATATCTAACCCTAGCCCTCAACATAACCCTAACCCTAGGTCCAATCGGAACCCTAACCGGATCACTAACCCTAGCCCTCAACATAACCCTAACCCTAGGTCCAATCGGAACGCTAACCGGATCTCTAAATCTAGCCCTCAACATATCCCTAACCCTAGATCCAATCGGAACCCTAACCGGATCTCTAACCCTAGCCCTCAACATAACCATAACTCTAGGTCCAATCGGATCTGTATCCAGATCTCTAACCCTAGCCCTCAACATAACCCTAACCCTAGGTCCAATCGGAACCCTAACCGGATCTCTAAGCCTCGCGCTCAACATAACCCTAACCCTACGTCCAATCGGAACCCTAACCGGATCTCTAACCCTAGCCCTCAACATTACTCTAACCCTAGGTCCAATCGGAACCCTAACCGGATCTCTAACCCTAGCCCTCAACATAACCCTAACCATAGGTCCAATCGGAACCCTAAACGGATATCTAACCCTAGCCCTCAACATAACCCTAACCCTAGGTCCAATCGGAACGCTAACCGGATCTCTAAATCTAGCCCTCAACATAACCCTAACCCTAGGTCCAATCAGAACCCTAACCGGATCTCTAACCCTAGCCCTCAACATAACCATAACCCTAGGTCCAATCGGATCTGTAACCAGATCTCTAACCCTAGCCCTCAACATAACCCTAACCCTAGGTCCAATCGGAACCCTAACCGGATCTCTAATCCTAGCCCTCAACATAATCCTAACCCTAGGTCCAATCGGAACCCTAACCGGATCTCTAAACCTAGCCCTCAACATAACCCTAACCCTAGGTCCAATCGGAACCCTAACCGGATCTCTAACCCTCGCCCTCTACATAACCCTAACCCTAGGTCCAATCGGAACCCTAACCGGATCTCTAAGCCTCGCGCTCAACATAACCCTAACCCTACGTCCAATCGGAACCCTAACCGGATCTCTAACCCTAGCCCTCAACATTACTCTAACCCTAGGTCCAATCGGAACCCTAACCGGATCTCTAACCCTAGCCCTCAACATAACCCTAACCCTAGGTTCAATCGGAACCCTAACCGGATATCTATCCCTAGCCCGCAACAGAACCCTAACCCTAGGTCCAATCGGAACCCTAACCGGATCTCTAACCCTCGCCCTCAACATAACCCTAACCCTAGGTCCAATCGGAACCCTAACCGGATCTCTAACCCTCGCCCTCAACATAACCCTAACCCTAGGTCCAATCGGAACCCTAACAGGATCTCTACCCCTCTCCCTCAACATAACCCTAACCCTAGGTCCAATCGGAACCCTAACCGGATCACTAACCCTAGCCCTCAACATAACCCTAACCCTAGGTCCAATCGGAACGCTAACCGGATCTCTAAATCTAGCCCTCAACATAACCCTAACCCTAGATCCAATCGGAACCCTAACCGGATCTCTAACCCTAGCCCTCAACATAACCATAACTCTAGGTCCAATCGGATCTGTATCCAGATCTCTAACCCTAGCCCTCAACATAACCCTAACCCTAGGTCCAATCGGAACCCTAACCGGATCTCTAAGCCTCGCGCTCAACATAACCCTAACCCTACGTCCAATCGGAACCCTAACCGGATCTCTAACCCTAGCCCTCAACATTACTCTAACCCTAGGTCCAATCGGAACCCTAACCGGATCTCTAACCCTAGCCCTCAACATAACCCTAACCATAGGTCCAATCGGAACCCTAAACGGATATCTAACCCTAGCCCTCAACATAACCCTAACCCTAGGTCCAATCGGAACGCTAACCGGATCTCTAAATCTAGCCCTCAACATAACCCTAACCCTAGGTCCAATCAGAACCCTAACCGGATCTCTAACCCTAGCCCTCAACATAACCATAACCCTAGGTCCAATCGGATCTGTAACCAGATCTCTAACCCTAGCCCTCAACATAACCCTAACCCTAGGTCCAATCGGAACCCTAACCGGATCTCTAATCCTAGCCCTCAACATAATCCTAACCCTAGGTCCAATCGGAACCCTAACCGGATCTCTAAACCTAGCCCTCAACATAACCCTAACCCTAGGTCCAATCGGAACCCTAACCGGATCTCTAACCCTCGCCCTCTACATAACCCTAACCCTAGGTCCAATCGGAACCCTAACCGGATCTCTAACCCTAGCCCTCAACATAACCCTAACCCTAGGTCCAATCGGAACCCTAACAGGATCTCTACCCCTCTCCCTCAACATAACCCTAACCCTAGGTCCAATCGGAACCCTAACCGGATATCTATCCCTAGACCTCAACAGAACCCTACCCTAGGTCCAATCGGAACCCTAACCGGATCTCTAACCCTAGCCCTCAACATAACCCTAACACTAGGTCCAATAGGAATCCTAAACGGATATCTAACCCTAGCCCTCAACATAACCCTAACCCTAGGTCCAATCGGAACCCTAACCGGATCACTAACCCTAGCCCTCAACATAACCCTAACCCTAGGTCCAATCGGAACGCTAACCGGATCTCTAAATCTAGCCCTCAACATAACCCTAACCCTAGATCCAATCGGAACCCTAACCGGATCTCTAACCCTAGCCCTCAACATAACCATAACTCTAGGTCCAATCGGATCTGTATCCAGATCTCTAACCCTAGCCCTCAACATAACCCTAACCCTAGGTCCAATCGGAACCCTAACCGGATCTCTAAGCCTCGCGCTCAACATAACCCTAACCCTACGTCCAATCGGAACCCTAACCGGATCTCTAACCCTAGCCCTCAACATTACTCTAACCCTAGGTCCAATCGGAACCCTAACCGGATCTCTAACCCTAGCCCTCAACATAACCCTAACCATAGGTCCAATCGGAACCCTAAACGGATATCTAACCCTAGCCCTCAACATAACCCTAACCCTAGGTCCAATCGGAACGCTAACCGGATCTCTAAATCTAGCCCTCAACATAACCCTAACCCTAGGTCCAATCAGAACCCTAACCGGATCTCTAACCCTAGCCCTCAACATAACCATAACCCTAGGTCCAATCGGATCTGTAACCAGATCTCTAACCCTAGCCCTCAACATAACCCTAACCCTAGGTCCAATCGGAACCCTAACCGGATCTCTAATCCTAGCCCTCAACATAATCCTAACCCTAGGTCCAATCGGAACCCTAACCGGATCTCTAAACCTAGCCCTCAACATAACCCTAACCCTAGGTCCAATCGGAACCCTAACCGGATCTCTAACCCTCGCCCTCTACATAACCCTAACCCTAGGTCCAATCGGAACCCTAACCGGATCTCTAAGCCTCGCGCTCAACATAACCCTAACCCTACGTCCAATCGGAACCCTAACCGGATCTCTAACCCTAGCCCTCAACATTACTCTAACCCTAGGTCCAATCGGAACCCTAACCGGATCTCTAACCCTAGCCCTCAACATAACCCTAACCCTAGGTTCAATCGGAACCCTAACCGGATATCTATCCCTAGCCCGCAACAGAACCCTAACCCTAGGTCCAATCGGAACCCTAACCGGATCTCTAACCCTCGCCCTCAACATAACCCTAACCCTAGGTCCAATCGGAACCCTAACCGGATCTCTAACCCTCGCCCTCAACATAACCCTAACCCTAGGTCCAATCGGAACCCTAACAGGATCTCTACCCCTCTCCCTCAACATAACCCTAACCCTAGGTCCAATCGGAACCCTAACCGGATCTCTAACCCTAGCCCTCAACATAACCTTAACCCTAGGTCCAATCGGAACCCTAAACGGATATCTAACCCTAGCCCTCAACATAACCCTAACCCTAGGTCCAATCGGAACCCTAACCGGATCACTAACCCTAGCCCTCAACATAACCCTAACCGTAGGTCCAATCGGAACGCTAACCGGATCTCTAAATCTAGCCCTCAACATAACCCTAACCCTAGGTCCAATCAGAACCCTAACCGGATCTCTAACCCTAGCCCTCAACATAAACATAACCCTAGGTCCAATCGGATCTGTAACCAGATCTGTAACCCTAGCCCTCAACATAACCCTAACCCTAGGTCCAATCGGAACCCTAACCGGATCTCTAATCCTAGCCCTCAACATAATCCTAACCCTAGGTCCAATCGGAACCCTAACCGGATCTCTAAACCTAGCCCTCAACATAACCCTAACCCTAGGTCCAATGGAAACCCTAACCGGATCTCTAACCCTCGCCCTCAACATAACCCTAACCCTAGGTCCAATCGGAACCCTAACCGGATCTCTAAGCCTCGCGCTCATCATAACCCTAACCCTACGTCCAATCGGAACCCTAACCGGATCTCTAACCCTAGCCCTCAACATTACTCTAACCCTAGGTCCAATCGGAACCCTAACCGGATCTCTAACCCTAGCCCTCAACATAACCCTAACCCTAGGTCCAATCGGAACCCTAACCGGATATCTATCCCTAGCCCTCAATGAACCCTAACCCTAGGTCCAATCGGAACCCTAACCGGATCTCTAACCCTCGCCCTCAACATAACCCTAACCCTAGGTCCAATCGGAACCCTAACCGGATCTCTAACCCTCGCCCTCAAAATAACCCTAACCCTAGGTCCAATCGGAACCCTAACAGGATCTCTAACCCTCGCCCTCAACATAACCCTAACCCTAGGTCCAATCGGAACCCTAACCGGATCTCTAACCCTGGCCCTCAACATAACCCTAACCCTAGGTCCAATCGAAACCCTTACAGGATCTCTAACCCTAGCCATCAACATAACCCTAACCCTAGGTCCAATCGGAAGCCTAACCGGATCTCTAACCCTAGCACTCAACATAACCCTAACCCTAGGTCCAATCGGAACCCTAACCGGATCTCTAACCCTAGCCCTCAACATAACCCTAACCCTAGGGTCAGTCGGAACCCTAACAGGATCTCTAACCCTAGCCCTCAACATAACCCTAACTCGAGGTCCCACCGGAACCCTTACCGGATCTCTAACTTTAGCGCTCAACATAAATCTAACCCTAGGTCCAATCTGAACCCTAATCGGATCTCTAAACCTAGCCCTCAACATAACCCTAACCCTAGGTCCAATCGGAACCCTAACCGGATCTCTAACACTCGTCCTCAACATAACCCTAACCCTAGGTCCAATCGGAACCCTAACCGGATATCTAACCCTCGCCCTCAACATAACCCTAACCCTACGTCCAATCGGAACCCTAACCGGATCTCTAACCCTAGCCCTCAACATTACTCTAACCCTAGGTCCAATCGTAACCCTAACCGGATCTCTAACCCTAGCCCTCAACATAACCCTAACCCTAGGTCCAATCGGAACCCTAACCGGATATCTATCCCTAGCCCTCAACAGAACCCTAACCCTAGGTCCAATCGGAACCCTAACCGGATATCTATCCTAGCCCTCAACAGAACCCTAACCCTAGGTCCAATCGGAACCCTAACCGGATCTCTAACCCTAGCCCTCAAAATAACCCTAACCCTAGTTCCAATCGGAACCCTAAACGAATATCTAACCCTAGTCCTCAACATAACCCTAACCCTAGGTCCAATCGGAACCCTAACAGGATCTCTACCCCTCTCCCTCAACATAACCCTAACCCTAGGTCCAATCGGAACCCTAACCGGATATCTATCCCTAGCCCTCAACAGAACCCTACCTTAGGTCCAATCGGAACCCTAACCGGATCTCTAACCCTAGCCCTCAACATAACCCTAACCCTAGGTCCAATCGGAACCCTAAACGGATATCTAACCCTAGCCCTCAACATAACCCTAACCCTAGGTCCAATCGGAACCCTAACCGGATCACTAACCCTAGCCCTCAACATAACCATAACCCTAGGTCCAATCGGATCTGTAACCAGATCTCTAACCCTAGCCCTCAACATAACCCTAGCCCTAGGTCCAATCGGAACCCTAACCGGATCTCTAATCCTAGCCCTCAACATAATCCTAACCCTAGGTCCAATCGGAACCCTAACCGGATATCTATCCCTAGCCCTCAACAGAACCCTAACCCTTGGTCCAATCGGAACCCTAACCGGATCTCTAACCCTAGCCCTCAACATAACCCTAACCCTATGGTCAGTCGGAACCCTAACAGGATCTCTAACCCTAGCCCTCAACATAACCCTAACTCGAGGTCCCACCGGAACCCTTACCGGATCTCTAACCCTAGCGCTCAACATAAATCTAACCCTAGGTCCAATCTGAACCCTAATCGGATCTCTAAACCTAGCCCTCAACATAACCCTAACCCTAGGTCCAATCGGAACCCTAACCGGATCTCTAACCCTCGCCCTCAACATAACCCTAACCCTAGGTCCAATCGGAACCCTAACAGGATCTCTAACCCTCGCCCTCAACATAACCCTAACCCTACGTCCAATCGGAACCCTAACCGGATCTCTAACCCTAGCCCTCAACATTACTCTAACCCTAGGTCCAATCGGAACCCTAACCGGATCTCTAACCCTAGCCCTCAACATAACCCTAACCCTAGGTCCAATCGGAACCCTAACCGGATATCTATCCCTAGCCCGCAACAGAACCCTAACCCTAGGTCCAATCGGAACCCTAACCGGATCTCTAACCCTCGCCCTCAACATAACCCTAACCCTAGGTCCAATCGGAACCCTAACCGGATCTCTAACCCTCGCCCTCAACATAACCCTAACCCTAGGTCCAATCGGAACCCTAACAGGATCTCTACCCCTCTCCCTCAACATAACCCTAACCCTAGGTCCAATCGGAACCCTAACCGGATCACTAACCCTAGCCCTCAACATAACCCTAACCTTAGGTCCAATCGGAACCCTAACCGGATATCTATCCCTAGCCCTCAACAGAACCCTAACCCTAGGTCCAATCGGAACCCTAACCGGATCTCTAACCCTAGCCCTCAACATAACCATAACCCTAGTTCCAATCGGAACCCTAAACGAATATCTAACCCTGGCCCTCAACATAACCCTAACCCTAGGTCCAATCGGAACCCTAACAGGATCTCTACCCCTCTCCCTCAACATAACCCTAACCCTAGGTCCAATCGGAACCCTAACCGGATATCTATCCCTAGACCTCAACAGAACCCTACCCTAGGTCCAATCGGAACCCTAACCGGATCTCTAACCCTAGCCCTCAACATAACCCTAACACTAGGTCCAATAGGAACCCTAAACGGATATCTAACCCTAGCCCTCAACATAACCCTAACCCTAGGTCCAATCGGAACCCTAACCGGATCACTAACCCTAGCCCTCAACATAACCCTAACCCTAGGTCCAATCGGAACGCTAACCGGATCTCTAAATCTAGCCCTCAACATATCCCTAACCCTAGATCCAATCGGAACCCTAACCGGATCTCTAACCCTAGCCCTCAACATAACCATAACTCTAGGTCCAATCGGATCTGTATCCAGATCTCTAACCCTAGCCCTCAACATAACCCTAACCCTAGGTCCAATCGGAACCCTAACCGGATCTCTAAGCCTCGCGCTCAACATAACCCTAACCCTACGTCCAATCGGAACCCTAACCGGATCTCTAACCCTAGCCCTCAACATTACTCTAACCCTAGGTCCAATCGGAACCCTAACCGGATCTCTAACCCTAGCCCTCAACATAACCCTAACCATAGGTCCAATCGGAACCCTAAACGGATATCTAACCCTAGCCCTCAACATAACCCTAACCCTAGGTCCAATCGGAACGCTAACCGGATCTCTAAATCTAGCCCTCAACATAACCCTAACCCTAGGTCCAATCAGAACCCTAACCGGATCTCTAACCCTAGCCCTCAACATAACCATAACCCTAGGTCCAATCGGATCTGTAACCAGATCTCTAACCCTAGCCCTCAACATAACCCTAACCCTAGGTCCAATCGGAACCCTAACCGGATCTCTAATCCTAGCCCTCAACATAATCCTAACCCTAGGTCCAATCGGAACCCTAACCGGATCTCTAAACCTAGCCCTCAACATAACCCTAACCCTAGGTCCAATCGGAACCCTAACCGGATCTCTAACCCTCGCCCTCTACATAACCCTAACCCTAGGTCCAATCGGAACCCTAACCGGATCTCTAAGCCTCGCGCTCAACATAACCCTAACCCTACGTCCAATCGGAACCCTAACCGGATCTCTAACCCTAGCCCTCAACATTACTCTAACCCTAGGTCCAATCGGAACCCTAACCGGATCTCTAACCCTAGCCCTCAACATAACCCTAACCCTAGGTTCAATCGGAACCCTAACCGGATATCTATCCCTAGCCCGCAACAGAACCCTAACCCTAGGTCCAATCGGAACCCTAACCGGATCTCTAACCCTCGCCCTCAACATAACCCTAACCCTAGGTCCAATCGGAACCCTAACCGGATCTCTAACCCTCGCCCTCAACATAACCCTAACCCTAGGTCCAATCGGAACCCTAACAGGATCTCTACCCCTCTCCCTCAACATAACCCTAACCCTAGGTCCAATCGGAACCCTAACCGGATCACTAACCCTAGCCCTCAACATAACCCTAACCCTAGGTCCAATCGGAACGCTAACCGGATCTCTAAATCTAGCCCTCAACATAACCCTAACCCTAGATCCAATCGGAACCCTAACCGGATCTCTAACCCTAGCCCTCAACATAACCATAACTCTAGGTCCAATCGGATCTGTATCCAGATCTCTAACCCTAGCCCTCAACATAACCCTAACCCTAGGTCCAATCGGAACCCTAACCGGATCTCTAAGCCTCGCGCTCAACATAACCCTAACCCTACGTCCAATCGGAACCCTAACCGGATCTCTAACCCTAGCCCTCAACATTACTCTAACCCTAGGTCCAATCGGAACCCTAACCGGATCTCTAACCCTAGCCCTCAACATAACCCTAACCATAGGTCCAATCGGAACCCTAAACGGATATCTAACCCTAGCCCTCAACATAACCCTAACCCTAGGTCCAATCGGAACGCTAACCGGATCTCTAAATCTAGCCCTCAACATAACCCTAACCCTAGGTCCAATCAGAACCCTAACCGGATCTCTAACCCTAGCCCTCAACATAACCATAACCCTAGGTCCAATCGGATCTGTAACCAGATCTCTAACCCTAGCCCTCAACATAACCCTAACCCTAGGTCCAATCGGAACCCTAACCGGATCTCTAATCCTAGCCCTCAACATAATCCTAACCCTAGGTCCAATCGGAACCCTAACCGGATCTCTAAACCTAGCCCTCAACATAACCCTAACCCTAGGTCCAATCGGAACCCTAACCGGATCTCTAACCCTCGCCCTCTACATAACCCTAACCCTAGGTCCAATCGGAACCCTAACCGGATCTCTAAGCCTCGCGCTCAACATAACCCTAACCCTACGTCCAATCGGAACCCTAACCGGATCTCTAACCCTAGCCCTCAACATTACTCTAACCCTAGGTCCAATCGGAACCCTAACCGGATCTCTAACCCTAGCCCTCAACATAACCCTAACCCTAGGTTCAATCGGAACCCTAACCGGATATCTATCCCTAGCCCGCAACAGAACCCTAACCCTAGGTCCAATCGGAACCCTAACCGGATCTCTAAACCTCGCCCTCAACATAACCCTAACCCTAGGTCCAATCGGAACCCTAACCGGATCTCTAACCCTCGCCCTCAACATAACCCTAACCCTAGGTCCAATCGGAACCCTAACAGGATCTCTACCCCTCTCCCTCAACATAACCCTAACCCTAGGTCCAATCGGAACCCTAACCGGATCACTAACCCTAGCCCTCAACATAACCCTAACCTTAGGTCCAATCGGAACCCTAACCGGATATCTATCCCTAGCCCTCAACAGAACCCTAACCCTAGGTCCAATCGGAACCCTAACCGGATCTCTAACCCTAGCCCTCAACATAACCATAACCCTAGTTCCAATCGGAACCCTAAACGAATATCTAACCCTGGCCCTCAACATAACCCTAACCCTAGGTCCAATCGGAACCCTAACAGGATCTCTACCCCTCTCCCTCAACATAACCCTAACCCTAGGTCCAATCGGAACCCTAACCGGATATCTATCCCTAGACCTCAACAGAACCCTACCCTAGGTCCAATCGGAACCCTAACCGGATCTCTAACCCTAGCCCTCAACATAACCCTAACACTAGGTCCAATAGGAACCCTAAACGGATATCTAACCCTAGCCCTCAACATAACCCTAACCCTAGGTCCAATCGGAACCCTAACCGGATCACTAACCCTAGCCCTCAACATAACCCTAACCCTAGGTCCAATCGGAACGCTAACCGGATCTCTAAATCTAGCCCTCAACATATCCCTAACCCTAGATCCAATCGGAACCCTAACCGGATCTCTAACCCTAGCCCTCAACATAACCATAACTCTAGGTCCAATCGGATCTGTATCCAGATCTCTAACCCTAGCCCTCAACATAACCCTAACCCTAGGTCCAATCGGAACCCTAACCGGATCTCTAAGCCTCGCGCTCAACATAACCCTAACCCTACGTCCAATCGGAACCCTAACCGGATCTCTAACCCTAGCCCTCAACATTACTCTAACCCTAGGTCCAATCGGAACCCTAACCGGATCTCTAACCCTAGCCCTCAACATAACCCTAACCATAGGTCCAATCGGAACCCTAAACGGATATCTAACCCTAGCCCTCAACATAACCCTAACCCTAGGTCCAATCGGAACGCTAACCGGATCTCTAAATCTAGCCCTCAACATAACCCTAACCCTAGGTCCAATCAGAACCCTAACCGGATCTCTAACCCTAGCCCTCAACATAACCATAACCCTAGGTCCAATCGGATCTGTAACCAGATCTCTAACCCTAGCCCTCAACATAACCCTAACCCTAGGTCCAATCGGAACCCTAACCGGATCTCTAATCCTAGCCCTCAACATAATCCTAACCCTAGGTCCAATCGGAACCCTAACCGGATCTCTAAACCTAGCCCTCAACATAACCCTAACCCTAGGTCCAATCGGAACCCTAACCGGATCTCTAACCCTCGCCCTCTACATAACCCTAACCCTAGGTCCAATCGGAACCCTAACCGGATCTCTAAGCCTCGCGCTCAACATAACCCTAACCCTACGTCCAATCGGAACCCTAACCGGATCTCTAACCCTAGCCCTCAACATTACTCTAACCCTAGGTCCAATCGGAACCCTAACCGGATCTCTAACCCTAGCCCTCAACATAACCCTAACCCTAGGTTCAATCGGAACCCTAACCGGATATCTATCCCTAGCCCGCAACAGAACCCTAACCCTAGGTCCAATCGGAACCCTAACCGGATCTCTAACCCTCGCCCTCAACATAACCCTAACCCTAGGTCCAATCGGAACCCTAACCGGATCTCTAACCCTCGCCCTCAACATAACCCTAACCCTAGGTCCAATCGGAACCCTAACAGGATCTCTACCCCTCTCCCTCAACATAACCCTAACCCTAGGTCCAATCGGAACCCTAACCGGATCACTAACCCTAGCCCTCAACATAACCCTAACCCTAGGTCCAATCGGAACGCTAACCGGATCTCTAAATCTAGCCCTCAACATAACCCTAACCCTAGATCCAATCGGAACCCTAACCGGATCTCTAACCCTAGCCCTCAACATAACCATAACTCTAGGTCCAATCGGATCTGTATCCAGATCTCTAACCCTAGCCCTCAACATAACCCTAACCCTAGGTCCAATCGGAACCCTAACCGGATCTCTAAGCCTCGCGCTCAACATAACCCTAACCCTACGTCCAATCGGAACCCTAACCGGATCTCTAACCCTAGCCCTCAACATTACTCTAACCCTAGGTCCAATCGGAACCCTAACCGGATCTCTAACCCTAGCCCTCAACATAACCCTAACCATAGGTCCAATCGGAACCCTAAACGGATATCTAACCCTAGCCCTCAACATAACCCTAACCCTAGGTCCAATCGGAACGCTAACCGGATCTCTAAATCTAGCCCTCAACATAACCCTAACCCTAGGTCCAATCAGAACCCTAACCGGATCTCTAACCCTAGCCCTCAACATAACCATAACCCTAGGTCCAATCGGATCTGTAACCAGATCTCTAACCCTAGCCCTCAACATAACCCTAACCCTAGGTCCAATCGGAACCCTAACCGGATCTCTAATCCTAGCCCTCAACATAATCCTAACCCTAGGTCCAATCGGAACCCTAACCGGATCTCTAAACCTAGCCCTCAACATAACCCTAACCCTAGGTCCAATCGGAACCCTAACCGGATCTCTAAGCCTCGCGCTCAACATAACCCTAACCCTACGTCCAATCGGAACCCTAACCGGATCTCTAACCCTAGCCCTCAACATTACTCTAACCCTAGGTCCAATCGGAACCCTAACCGGATCTCTAACCCTAGCCCTCAACATAACCCTAACCCTAGGTTCAATCGGAACCCTAACCGGATATCTATCCCTAGCCCGCAACAGAACCCTAACCCTAGGTCCAATCGGAACCCTAACCGGATCTCTAAACCTCGCCCTCAACATAACCCTAACCCTAGGTCCAATCGGAACCCTAACCGGATCTCTAACCCTCGCCCTCAACATAACCCTAACCCTAGGTCCAATCGGAACCCTAACAGGATCTCTACCCCTCTCCCTCAACATAACCCTAACCCTAGGTCCAATCGGAACCCTAACCGGATATCTATCCCTAGACCTCAACAGAACCCTACCCTAGGTCCAATCGGAACCCTAACCGGATCTCTAACCCTAGCCCTCAACATAACCCTAACACTAGGTCCAATAGGAACCCTAAACGGATATCTAACCCTAGCCCTCAATATAACCCTAACCCTAGGTCCAATCGGAACCCTAACCGGATCACTAACCCTAGCCCTCAACATAACCCTAACCCTAGGTCCAATCGGAACGCTAACCGGATCTCTAAATCTAGCCCTCAACATATCCCTAACCCTAGATCCAATCGGAACCCTAACCGGATCTCTAACCCTAGCCCTCAACATAACCATAACTCTAGGTCCAATCGGATCTGTATCCAGATCTCTAACCCTAGCCCTCAACATAACCCTAACCCTAGGTCCAATCGGAACCCTAACCGGATCTCTAAGCCTCGCGCTCAACATAACCCTAACCCTACGTCCAATCGGAACCCTAACCGGATCTCTAACCCTAGCCCTCAACATTACTCTAACCCTAGGTCCAATCGGAACCCTAACCGGATCTCTAACCCTAGCCCTCAACATAACCCTAACCATAGGTCCAATCGGAACCCTAAACGGATATCTAACCCTAGCCCTCAACATAACCCTAACCCTAGGTCCAATCGGAACGCTAACCGGATCTCTAAATCTAGCCCTCAACATAACCCTAACCCTAGGTCCAATCAGAACCCTAACCGGATCTCTAACCCTAGCCCTCAACATAACCATAACCCTAGGTCCAATCGGATCTGTAACCAGATCTCTAACCCTAGCCCTCAACATAACCCTAACCCTAGGTCCAATCGGAACCCTAACCGGATCTCTAATCCTAGCCCTCAACATAATCCTAACCCTAGGTCCAATCGGAACCCTAACCGGATCTCTAAACCTAGCCCTCAACATAACCCTAACCCTAGGTCCAATCGGAACCCTAACCGGATCTCTAACCCTCGCCCTCTACATAACCCTAACCCTAGGTCCAATCGGAACCCTAACCGGATCTCTAAGCCTCGCGCTCAACATAACCCTAACCCTACGTCCAATCGGAACCCTAACCGGATCTCTAACCCTAGCCCTCAACATTACTCTAACCCTAGGTCCAATCGGAACCCTAACCGGATCTCTAACCCTAGCCCTCAACATAACCCTAACCCTAGGTTCAATCGGAACCCTAACCGGATATCTATCCCTAGCCCGCAACAGAACCCTAACCCTAGGTCCAATCGGAACCCTAACCGGATCTCTAACCCTCGCCCTCAACATAACCCTAACCCTAGGTCCAATCGGAACCCTAACCGGATCTCTAACCCTCGCCCTCAACATAACCCTAACCCTAGGTCCAATCGGAACCCTAACAGGATCTCTACCCCTCTCCCTCAACATAACCCTAACCCTAGGTCCAATCGGAACCCTAACCGGATCACTAACCCTAGCCCTCAACATAACCCTAACCCTAGGTCCAATCGGAACGCTAACCGGATCTCTAAATCTAGCCCTCAACATAACCCTAACCCTAGATCCAATCGGAACCCTAACCGGATCTCTAACCCTAGCCCTCAACATAACCATAACTCTAGGTCCAATCGGATCTGTATCCAGATCTCTAACCCTAGCCCTCAACATAACCCTAACCCTAGGTCCAATCGGAACCCTAACCGGATCTCTAAGCCTCGCGCTCAACATAACCCTAACCCTACGTCCAATCGGAACCCTAACCGGATCTCTAACCCTAGCCCTCAACATTACTCTAACCCTAGGTCCAATCGGAACCCTAACCGGATCTCTAACCCTAGCCCTCAACATAACCCTAACCATAGGTCCAATCGGAACCCTAAACGGATATCTAACCCTAGCCCTCAACATAACCCTAACCCTAGGTCCAATCGGAACGCTAACCGGATCTCTAAATCTAGCCCTCAACATAACCCTAACCCTAGGTCCAATCAGAACCCTAACCGGATCTCTAACCCTAGCCCTCAACATAACCATAACCCTAGGTCCAATCGGATCTGTAACCAGATCTCTAACCCTAGCCCTCAACATAACCCTAACCCTAGGTCCAATCGGAACCCTAACCGGATCTCTAATCCTAGCCCTCAACATAATCCTAACCCTAGGTCCAATCGGAACCCTAACCGGATCTCTAAACCTAGCCCTCAACATAACCCTAACCCTAGGTCCAATCGGAACCCTAACCGGATCTCTAACCCTCGCCCTCTACATAACCCTAACCCTAGGTCCAATCGGAACCCTAACCGGATCTCTAAGCCTCGCGCTCAACATAACCCTAACCCTACGTCCAATCGGAACCCTAACCGGATCTCTAACCCTAGCCCTCAACATTACTCTAACCCTAGGTCCAATCGGAACCCTAACCGGATCTCTAACCCTAGCCCTCAACATAACCCTAACCCTAGGTTCAATCGGAACCCTAACCGGATATCTATCCCTAGCCCGCAACAGAACCCTAACCCTAGGTCCAATCGGAACCCTAACCGGATCTCTAAACCTCGCCCTCAACATAACCCTAACCCTAGGTCCAATCGGAACCCTAACCGGATCTCTAACCCTCGCCCTCAACATAACCCTAACCCTAGGTCCAATCGGAACCCTAACAGGATCTCTACCCCTCTCCCTCAACATAACCCTAACCCTAGGTCCAATCGGAACCCTAACCGGATATCTATCCCTAGCCCTCAACAGAACCCTACCCTAGGTCCAATCGGAACCCTAACCGGATCTCTAACCCTAGCCCTCAACATAACCTTAACCCTAGGTCCAATCGGAACCCTAAACGGATATCTAACCCTAGCCCTCAACATAACCCTAACCCTAGGTCCAATCGGAACCCTAACCGGATCACTAACCCTAGCCCTCAACATAACCCTAACCGTAGGTCCAATCGGAACGCTAACCGGATCTCTAAATCTAGCCCTCAACATAACCCTAACCCTAGGTCCAATCAGAACCCTAACCGGATCTCTAACCCTAGCCCTCAACATAAACATAACCCTAGGTCCAATCGGATCTGTAACCAGATCTGTAACCCTAGCCCTCAACATAACCCTAACCCTAGGTCCAATCGGAACCCTAACCGGATCTCTAATCCTAGCCCTCAACATAATCCTAATCCTAGGTCCAATCGGAACCCTAACCGGATCTCTAAACCTAGCCCTCAACATAACCCTAACCCTAGGTCCAATCGAAACCCTAACCGGATCTCTAACCCTCGCCCTCAACATAACCCTAACCCTAGGTCCAATCGGAACCCTAACCGGATCTCTAAGCCTCGCGCTCAACATAACCCTAACCCTACGTCCAATCGGAACCCTAACCGGATCTCTAACCCTAGCCCTCAACATTACTCTAACCCTAGGTCCAATCGGAACCCTAACCGGATCTCTAACCCTAGCCCTCAACATAACCCTAACCCTAGGTCCAATCGGAACCCTAACCGGATATCTATCCCTAGCCCTCAATGAACCCTAACCCTAGGTCCAATCGGAACCCTAACCGGATCTCTAACCCTCGCCCTCAACATAACCCTAACCCTAGGTCCAATCGGAACCCTAACCGGATCTCTAACCCTCGCCCTCAAAATAACCCTAACCCTAGGTCCAATCGGAACCCTAACAGGATCTCTAACCCTCGCCCTCAACATAACCCTAACCCTAGGTCCAATCGGAACCCTAACCGGATCTCTAACCCTGGCCCTCAACATAACCCTAACCCTAGGTCCAATCGAAACCCTTACAGGATCTCTAACCCTAGCCATCAACATAACCCTAACCCTAGGTCCAATCGGAAGCCTAACCGGATCTCTAACCCTAGCACTCAACATAACCCTAGCCCTAGGTCCAATCGGAACCCTAACCGGATCTCTAATCCTAGCCCTCAACATAATCCTAACCCTAGGTCCAATCGGAACCCTAACCGGATATCTATCCCTAGCCCTCAACAGAACCCTAACCCTTGGTCCAATCGGAACCCTAACCGGATCTCTAACCCTAGCCCTCAACATAACCCTAACCCTATGGTCAGTCGGAACCCTAACAGGATCTCTAACCCTAGCCCTCAACATAACCCTAACTCGAGGTCCCACCGGAACCCTTACCGGATCTCTAACCCTAGCGCTCAACATAAATCTAACCCTAGGTCCAATCTGAACCCTAATCGGATCTCTAAACCTAGCCCTCAACATAACCCTAACCCTAGGTCCAATCGGAACCCTAACCGGATCTCTAACCCTCGCCCTCAACATAACCCTAACCCTAGGTCCAATCGGAACCCTAACAGGATCTCTAACCCTCGCCCTCAACATAACCCTAACCCTACGTCCAATCGGAACCCTAACCGGATCTCTAACCCTAGCCCTCAACATTACTCTAACCCTAGGTCCAATCGGAACCCTAACCGGATCTCTAACCCTAGCCCTCAACATAACCCTAACCATAGGTCCAATCGGAACCCTAAACGGATATCTAACCCTAGCCCTCAACATAACCCTAACCCTAGGTCCAATCGGAACGCTAACCGGATCTCTAAATCTAGCCCTCAACATAACTCTAACCCTAGGTCCAATCAGAACCCTAACCGGATCTCTAACCCTAGCCCTCAACATAACCATAACCCTAGGTCCAATCGGATCTGTAACCAGATCTCTAACCCTAGCCCTCAACATAACCCTAACCCTAGGTCCAATCGGAACCCTAACCGGATCTCTAATTTTAGCCCTCAACATAATCCTAACCCTAGGTCCAATCGGAACCCTAACCGGATCTCTAAACCTAGCCCTCAACATAACCCTAACCCTAGGTCCAATCGGAACCCTAACCGGATCTCTAACCCTCGCCCTCTACATAACCCTAACCCTAGGTCCAATCGGAACCCTAACCGGATCTCTAAGCCTCGCGCTCAACATAACCCTAACCCTACGTCCAATCGGAACCCTAACCGGATCTCTAACCCTAGCCCTCAACATTACTCTAACCCTAGGTCCAATCGGAACCCTAACCGGATCTCTAACCCTAGCCCTCAACATAACCCTAACCCTAGGTTCAATCGGAACCCTAACCGGATATCTATCCCTAGCCCGCAACAGAACCCTAACCCTAGGTCCAATCGGAACCCTAACCGGATCTCTAACCCTCGCCCTCAACATAACCCTAACCCTAGGTCCAATCGGAACCCTAACCGGATCTCTAACCCTCGCCCTCAACATAACCCTACCCCTAGGTCCAATCGGAACCCTAACAGGATCTCTACCCCTCTCCCTCAACATAACCCTAACCCTAGGTCCAATCGGAACCCTAACCGGATCACTAACCCTAGCCCTCAACATAACCCTAACCCTAGGTCCAATCGGAACGCTAACCGGATCTCTAAATCTAGCCCTCAACATAACCCTAACCCTAGATCCAATCGGAACCCTAACCGGATCTCTAACCCTAGCCCTCAACATAACCATAACTCTAGGTCCAATCGGATCTGTATCCAGATCTCTAACCCTAGCCCTCAACATAACCCTAACCCTAGGTCCAATCGGAACCCTAACCGGATCTCTAAGCCTCGCGCTCAACATAACCCTAACCCTACGTCCAATCGGAACCCTAACCGGATCTCTAACCCTAGCCCTCAACATTACTCTAACCCTAGGTCCAATCGGAACCCTAACCGGATCTCTAACCCTAGCCCTCAACATAACCCTAACCATAGGTCCAATCGGAACCCTAAACGGATATCTAACCCTAGCCCTCAACATAACCCTAACCCTAGGTCCAATCGGAACGCTAACCGGATCTCTAAATCTAGCCCTCAACATAACCCTAACCCTAGGTCCAATCAGAACCCTAACCGGATCTCTAACCCTAGCCCTCAACATAACCATAACCCTAGGTCCAATCGGATCTGTAACCAGATCTCTAACCCTAGCCCTCAACATAACCCTAACCCTAGGTCCAATCGGAACCCTAACCGGATCTCTAATCCTAGCCCTCAACATAATCCTAACCCTAGGTCCAATCGGAACCCTAACCGGATCTCTAAACCTAGCCCTCAACATAACCCTAACCCTAGGTCCAATCGGAACCCTAACCGGATCTCTAACCCTCGCCCTCTACATAACCCTAACCCTAGGTCCAATCGGAACCCTAACCGGATCTCTAAGCCTCGCGCTCAACATAACCCTAACCCTACGTCCAATCGGAACCCTAACCGGATCTCTAACCCTAGCCCTCAACATTACTCTAACCCTAGGTCCAATCGGAACCCTAACCGGATCTCTAACCCTAGCCCTCAACATAACCCTAACCCTAGGTTCAATCGGAACCCTAACCGGATATCTATCCCTAGCCCGCAACAGAACCCTAACCCTAGGTCCAATCGGAACCCTAACCGGATCTCTAACCCTCGCCCTCAACATAACCCTAACCCTAGGTCCAATCGGAACCCTAACCGGATCTCTAACCCTCGCCCTCAACATAACCCTAACCCTAGGTCCAATCGGAACCCTAACAGGATCTCTACCCCTCTCCCTCAACATAACCCTAACCCTAGGTCCAATCGGAACCCTAACCGGATATCTATCCCTAGCCCTCAACAGAACCCTACCCTAGGTCCAATCGGAACCCTAACCGGATCTCTAAACCTAGCCCTCAACATAACCTTAACCCTAGGTCCAATCGGAACCCTAAACGGATATCTAACCCTAGCCCTCAACATAACCCTAACCCTAGGTCCAATCGGAACCCTAACCGGATCTCTAACCCTAGCCCTCAACATAACCCTAACCCTAGGTCCAATCGGAACCCTAACCGGATCTCTAACCCTCGCCCTCAAAATAACCCTAACCCTAGGTCCAATCGGAACCCTAACAGGATCTCTAACCCTCGCCCTCAACATAACCCTAACCCTAGGTCCAATCGGAACCCTAACCGGATCTCTAACCCTGGCCCTCAACATAACCCTAACCCTAGGTCCAATCGGAACCCTAACAGGATCTCTAACCCTCGCCCTCAACATAACCCTAGCCCTAGGTCCAATCGGAACCCTAACCGGATCTCTAATCCTAGCCCTCAACATAATCCTAACCCTAGGTCCAATCGGAACCCTAACCGGATATCTATCCCTAGCCCTCAACAGAACCCTAACCCTTGGTCCAATCGGAACCCTAACCGGATCTCTAACCCTAGCCCTCAACATAACCCTAACCCTATGGTCAGTCGGAACCCTAACAGGATCTCTAACCCTAGCCCTCAACATAACCCTAACTCGAGGTCCCACCGGAACCCTTACCGGATCTCTAACCCTAGCGCTCAACATAAATCTAACCCTAGGTCCAATCTGAACCCTAATCGGATCTCTAAACCTAGCCCTCAACATAACCCTAACCCTAGGTCCAATCGGAACCCTAACCGGATCTCTAACCCTCGCCCTCAACATAACCCTAACCCTAGGTCCAATCGGAACCCTAACAGGATCTCTAACCCTCGCCCTCAACATAACCCTAACCCTACGTCCAATCGGAACCCTAACCGGATCTCTAACCCTAGCCCTCAACATTACTCTAACCCTAGGTCCAATCGGAATCCTAACCGGATCTCTAACCCTAGCCCTCAACATAACCCTAACCATAGGTCCAATCGGAACCCTAAACGGATGTCTAACCCTAGCCCTCAACATAACCCTAACCCTAGGTCCAATCGGAACGCTAACCGGATCTCTAAATCTAGCCCTCAACATAACTCTAACCCTAGGTCCAATCAGAACCCTAACCGGATCTCTAACCCTAGCCCTCAACATAACCATAACCCTAGGTCCAATCGGATCTGTAACCAGATCTCTAACCCTAGCCCTCAACATAACCCTAACCCTAGGTCCAATCGGAACCCTAACCGGATCTCTAATCCTAGCCCTCAACATAATCCTAACCCTAGGTCCAATCGGAACCCTAACCGGATCTCTAAACCTAGCCCTCAACATAACCCTAACCCTAGGTCCAATCGGAACCCTAACCGGATCTCTAACCCTCGCCCTCTACATAACCCTAACCCTAGGTCCAATCGGAACCCTAACCGGATCTCTAAGCCTCGCGCTCAACATAACCCTAACCCTACGTACAATCGGAACCCTAACCGGATCTCTAACCCTAGCCCTCAACATTACTCTAACCCTAGGTCCAATCGGAACCCTAACCGGATCTCTAACCCTAGCCCTCAACATAACCCTAACCCTAGGTTCAATCGGAACCCTAACCGGATATCTATCCCTAGCCCGCAACAGAACCCTAACCCTAGGTCCAATCGGAACCCTAACCGGATCTCTAACCCTCGCCCTCAACATAACCCTAACCCTAGGTCCAATCGGAACCCTAACCGGATCTCTAACCCTCGCCCTCAACATAACCCTAACCCTAGGTCCAATCGGAACCCTAACAGGATCTCTACCCCTCTCCCTCAACATAACCCTAACCCTAGGTCCAATCGGAACCCTAACCGGATCACTAACCCTAGCCCTCAACATAACCCTAACCCTAGGTCCAATCGGAACGCTAACCGGATCTCTAAATCTAGCCCTCAACATAACCCTAACCCTAGATCCAATCGGAACCCTAACCGGATCTCTAACCCTAGCCCTCAACATAACCATAACTCTAGGTCCAATCGGATCTGTATCCAGATCTCTAACCCTAGCCCTCAACATAACCCTAACCCTAGGTCCAATCGGAACCCTAACCGGATCTCTAAGCCTCGCGCTCAACATAACCCTAACCCTACGTCCAATCGGAACCCTAACCGGATCTCTAACCCTAGCCCTCAACATTACTCTAACCCTAGGTCCAATCGGAACCCTAACCGGATCTCTAACCCTAGCCCTCAACATAACCCTAACCATAGGTCCAATCGGAACCCTAAACGGATATCTAACCCTAGCCCTCAACATAACCCTAACCCTAGGTCCAATCGGAACGCTAACCGGATCTCTAAATCTAGCCCTCAACATAACCCTAACCCTAGGTCCAATCAGAACCCTAACCGGATCTCTAACCCTAGCCCTCAACATAACCATAACCCTAGGTCCAATCGGATCTGTAACCAGATCTCTAACCCTAGCCCTCAACATAACCCTAACCCTAGGTCCAATCGGAACCCTAACCGGATCTCTAATCCTAGCCCTCAACATAATCCTAACCCTAGGTCCAATCGGAACCCTAACCGGATCTCTAAACCTAGCCCTCAACATAACCCTAACCCTAGGTCCAATCGGAACCCTAACCGGATCTCTAACCCTCGCCCTCTACATAACCCTAACCCTAGGTCCAATCGGAACCCTAACCGGATCTCTAAGCCTCGCGCTCAACATAACCCTAACCCTACGTCCAATCGGAACCCTAACCGGATCTCTAACCCTAGCCCTCAACATTACTCTAACCCTAGGTCCAATCGGAACCCTAACCGGATCTCTAACCCTAGCCCTCAACATAACCCTAACCCTAGGTTCAATCGGAACCCTAACCGGATATCTATCCCTAGCCCGCAACAGAACCCTAACCCTAGGTCCAATCGGAACCCTAACCGGATCTCTAACCCTCGCCCTCAACATAACCCTAACCCTAGGTCCAATCGGAACCCTAACCGGATCTCTAACCCTCGCCCTCAACATAACCCTAACCCTAGGTCCAATCGGAACCCTAACAGGATCTCTACCCCTCTCCCTCAACATAACCCTAACCCTAGGTCCAATCGGAACCCTAACCGGATATCTATCCCTAGCCCTCAACAGAACCCTACCCTAGGTCCAATCGGAACCCTAACCGGATCTCTAACCCTAGCCCTCAACATAACCTTAACCCTAGGTCCAATCGGAACCCTAAACGGATATCTAACCCTAGCCCTCAACATAACCCTAACCCTAGGTCCAATCGGAACCCTAACCGGATCACTAACCCTAGCCCTCAACATAACCCTAACCGTAGGTCCAATCGGAACGCTAACCGGATCTCTAAATCTAGCCCTCAACATAACCCTAACCCTAGGTCCAATCAGAACCCTAACCGGATCTCTAACCCTAGCCCTCAACATAAACATAACCCTAGGTCCAATCGGATCTGTAACCAGATCTGTAACCCTAGCCCTCAACATAACCCTAACCCTAGGTCCAATCGGAACCCTAACCGGATCTCTAATCCTAGCCCTCAACATAATCCTAACCCTAGGTCCAATCGGAACCCTAACCGGATCTCTAAACCTAGCCCTCAACATAACCCTAACCCTAGGTCCAATCGAAACCCTAACCGGATCTCTAACCCTCGCCCTCAACATAACCCTAACCCTAGGTCCAATCGGAACCCTAACCGGATCTCTAAGCCTCGCGCTCAACATAACCCTAACCCTACGTCCAATCGGAACCCTAACCGGATCTCTAACCCTAGCCCTCAACATTACTCTAACCCTAGGTCCAATCGGAACCCTAACCGGATCTCTAACCCTAGCCCTCAACATAACCCTAACCCTAGGTCCAATCGGAACCCTAACCGGATATCTATCCCTAGCCCTCAATGAACCCTAACCCTAGGTCCAATCGGAACCCTAACCGGATCTCTAACCCTCGCCCTCAACATAACCCTAACCCTAGGTCCAATCGGAACCCTAACCGGATCTCTAACCCTCGCCCTCAAAATAACCCTAACCCTAGGTCCAATCGGAACCCTAACAGGATCTCTAACCCTCGCCCTCAACATAACCCTAACCCTAGGTCCAATCGGAACCCTAACCGGATCTCTAACCCTGGCCCTCAACATAACCCTAACCCTAGGTCCAATCGAAACCCTTACAGGATCTCTAACCCTAGCCATCAACATAACCCTAACCCTAGGTCCAATCGGAAGCCTAACCGGATCTCTAACCCTAGCACTCAACATAACCCTAACCCTAGGTCCAATCGGAACCCTAACCGGATCTCTAACCCTAGCCCTCAACATAACCCTAACCCTAGGGTCAGTCGGAACCCTAACAGGATCTCTAACCCTAGCCCTCAACATAACCCTAACTCGAGGTCCCACCGGAACCCTTACCGGATCTCTAACTTTAGCGCTCAACATAAATCTAACCCTAGGTCCAATCTGAACCCTAATCGGATCTCTAAACCTAGCCCTCAACATAACCCTAACCCTAGGTCCAATCGGAACCCTAACCGGATCTCTAACACTCGCCCTCAACATAACCCTAACCCTAGGACCAATCGGAACCCTAACCGGATATCTAACCCTCGCCCTCAACATAACCCTAACCCTACGTCCAATCGGAACCCTAACCGGATCTCTAACCCTAGCCCTCAACATTACTCTAACCCTAGGTCCAATCGTAACCCTAACCGGATCTCTAACCCTAGCCCTCAACATAACCCTAACCCTAGGTCCAATCGGAACCCTAACCGGATATCTATCCCTAGCCCTCAACAGAACCCTAACCCTAGGTCCAATCGGAACCCTAACCGGATATCTATCCTAGCCCTCAACAGAACCCTAACCCTAGGTCCAATCGGAACCCTAACCGGATCTCTAACCCTAGCCCTCAACATAACCCTAACCCTAGTTCCAATCGGAACCCTAAACGAATATCTAACCCTAGTCCTCAACATAACCCTAACCCTAGGTCCAATCGGAACCCTAACAGGATCTCTACCCCTCTCCCTCAACATAACCCTAACCCTAGGTCCAATCGGAACCCTAACCGGATATCTATCCCTAGCCCTCAACAGAACCCTACCTTAGGTCCAATCGGAACCCTAACCGGATCTCTAACCCTAGCCCTCAACATAACCCTAACCCTAGGTCCAATCGGAACCCTAAACGGATATCTAACCCTAGCCCTCAACATAACCCTAACCCTAGGTCCAATCGGAACCCTAACCGGATCACTAACCCTAGCCCTCAACATAACCATAACCCTAGGTCCAATCGGATCTGTAACCAGATCTCTAACCCTAGCCCTCAACATAACCCTAGCCCTAGGTCCAATCGGAACCCTAACCGGATCTCTAATCCTAGCCCTCAACATAATCCTAACCCTAGGTCCAATCGGAACCCTAACCGGATATCTATCCCTAGCCCTCAACAGAACCCTAACCCTTGGTCCAATCGGAACCCTAACCGGATCTCTAACCCTAGCCCTCAACATAACCCTAACCCTATGGTCAGTCGGAACCCTAACAGGATCTCTAACCCTAGCCCTCAACATAACCCTAACTCGAGGTCCCACCGGAACCCTTACCGGATCTCTAACCCTAGCGCTCAACATAAATCTAACCCTAGGTCCAATCTGAACCCTAATCGGATCTCTAAACCTAGCCCTCAACATAACCCTAACCCTAGGTCCAATCGGAACCCTAACCGGATCTCTAACCCTCGCCCTCAACATAACCCTAACCCTAGGTCCAATCGGAACCCTAACAGGATCTCTAACCCTCGCCCTCAACATAACCCTAACCCTACGTCCAATCGGAACCCTAACCGGATCTCTAACCCTAGCCCTCAACATTACTCTAACCCTAGGTCCAATCGGAACCCTAACCGGATCTCTAACCCTAGCCCTCAACATAACCCTAACCCTAGGTCCAATCGGAACCCTAACCAGATATCTATCCCTAGCCCGCAACAGAACCCTAACCCTAGGTCCAATCGGAACCCTAACCGGATCTCTAACCCTCGCCCTCAACATAACCCTAACCCTAGGTCCAATCGGAACCCTAACCGGATCTCTAACCCTCGCCCTCAACATAACCCTAACCCTAGGTCCAATCGGAACCCTAACAGGATCTCTACCCCTCTCCCTCAACATAACCCTAACCCTAGGTCCAATCGGAACCCTAACCGGATCACTAACCCTAGCCCTCAACATAACCCTAACCCTAGGTCCAATCGGAACCCTAACCGGATATCTATCCCTAGCCCTCAACAGAACCCTAACCCTAGGTCCAATCGGAACCCTAACCGGATCTCTAACCCTAGCCCTCAACATAACCCTAACCCTAGTTCCAATCGGAACCCTAAACGAATATCTAACCCTGGCCCTCAACATAACCCTAACCCTAGGTCCAATCGGAACCCTAACAGGATCTCTACCCCTCTCCCTCAACATAACCCTAACCCTAGGTCCAATCGGAACCCTAACCGGATATCTATCCCTAGACCTCAACAGAACCCTACCCTAAGTCCAATCGGAACCCTAACCGGATCTCTAACCCTAGCCCTCAACATAACCCTAACACTAGGTCCAATTGAACCCTAAACGGATATCTAACCCTAGCCCTCAACATAACCCTAACCCTAGGTCCAATCGGAACCCTAACCGGATCACTAACCCTAGCCCTCAACATAACCCTAACCCTAGGTCCAATCGGAACGCTAACCGGATCTCTAAATCTAGCCCTCAACATAACCCTAACCCTAGATCCAATCGGAACCCTAACCGGATCTCTAACCCTAGCCCTCAACATAACCATAACTCTAGGTCCAATCGGATCTGTATCCAGATCTCTAACCCTAGCCCTCAACATAACCCTAACCCTAGGTCCAATCGGAACCCTAACCGGATCTCTAAGCCTCGCGCTCAACATAACCCTAACCCTACGTCCAATCGGAACCCTAACCGGATCTCTAACCCTAGCCCTCAACATTACTCTAACCCTAGGTCCAATCGGAACCCTAACCGGATCTCTAACCCTAGCCCTCAACATAACCCTAACCATAGGTCCAATCGGAACCCTAAACGGATATCTAACCCTAGCCCTCAACATAACCCTAACCCTAGGTCCAATCGGAACGCTAACCGGATCTCTAAATCTAGCCCTCAACATAACCCTAACCCTAGGTCCAATCAGAACCCTAACCGGATCTCTAACCCTAGCCCTCAACATAACCATAACCCTAGGTCCAATCGGATCTGTAACCAGATCTCTAACCCTAGCCCTCAACATAACCCTAACCCTAGGTCCAATCGGAACCCTAACCGGATCTCTAATCCTAGCCCTCAACATAATCCTAACCCTAGGTCCAATCGGAACCCTAACCGGATCTCTAAACCTAGCCCTCAACATAACCCTAACCCTAGGTCCAATCGGAACCCTAACCGGATCTCTAACCCTCGCCCTCTACATAACCCTAACCCTAGGTCCAATCGGAACCCTAACCGGATCTCTAACCCTCGCCCTCAACATAACCCTAACCCTAGGTCCAATCGGAACCCTAACAGGATCTCTACCCCTCTCCCTCAACAGAACCCTACCCTAGGTCCAATCGGAACCCTAACCGGATCTCTAACCCTAGCCCTCAACATAACCTTAACCCTAGGTCCAATCGGAACCCTAAACGGATATCTAACCCTAGCCCTCAACATAACCCTAACCCTAGGTCCAATCGGAACCCTAACCGGATCACTAACCCTAGCCCTCAACATAACCCTAACCGTAGGTCCAATCGGAACGCTAACCGGATCTCTAAATCTAGCCCTCAACATAACCCTAACCCTAGGTCCAATCAGAACCCTAACCGGATCTCTAACCCTAGCCCTCAACATAAACATAACCCTAGGTCCAATCGGATCTGTAACCAGATCTGTAACCCTAGCCCTCAACATAACCCTAACCCTAGGTCCAATCGGAACCCTAACCGGATCTCTAATCCTAGCCCTCAACATAATCCTAACCCTAGGTCCAATCGGAACCCTAACCGGATCTCTAAACCTAGCCCTCAACATAACCCTAACCCTAGGTCCAATCGAAACCCTAACCGGATCTCTAACCCTCGCCCTCAACATAACCCTAACCCTAGGTCCAATCGGAACCCTAACCGGATCTCTAAGCCTCGCGCTCAACATAACCCTAACCCTACGTCCAATCGGAACCCTAACCGGATCTCTAACCCTAGCCCTCAACATTACTCTAACCCTAGGTCCAATCGGAACCCTAACCGGATCTCTAACCCTAGCCCTCAACATAACCCTAACCCTAGGTCCAATCGGAACCCTAACCGGATATCTATCCCTAGCCCTCAATGAACCCTAACCCTAGGTCCAATCGGAACCCTAACCGGATCTCTAACCCTCGCCCTCAACATAACCCTAACCCTAGGTCCAATCGGAACCCTAACCGGATCTCTAACCATCGCCCTCAAAATAACCCTAACCCTAGGTCCAATCGGAACCCTAACAGGATCTCTAACCCTCGCCCTCAACATAACCCTAACCCTAGGTCCAATCGGAACCCTAACCGGATCTCTAACCCTGGCCCTCAACATAACCCTAACCCTAGGTCCAATCGAAACCCTTACAGGATCTCTAAGCCTAGCCATCAACATAACCCTAACCCTAGGTCCAATCGGAAGCCTAACCGGATCTCTAACCCTAGCACTCAACATAACCCTAACCCTAGGTCCAATCGGAACCCTAACCGGATCTCTAACCCTAGCCCTCAACATAACCCTAACCCTAGGGTCAGTCGGAACCCTAACAGGATCTCTAACCCTAGCCCTCAACATAACCCTAACTCGAGGTCCCACCGGAACCCTTACCGGATCTCTAACTTTAGCGCTCAACATAAATCTAACCCTAGGTCCAATCTGAACCCTAATCGGATCTCTAAACCTAGCCCTCAACATAACCCTAACCCTAGGTCCAATCGGAACCCTAACCGGATCTCTAACCCTCGCCCTCAACATAACCCTAACCCTAGGTCCAATCGGAACCCTAACCGGATATCTAACCCTCGCCCTCAACATAACCCTAACCCTACGTCCAATCGGAACCCTAACCGGATCTCTAACCCTAGCCCTCAACATTACTCTAACCCTAGGTCCAATCGTAACCCTAACCGGATCTCTAACCCTAGCCCTCAACATAACCCTAACCCTAGGTCCAATCGGAACCCTAACCGGATATCTATCCCTAGCCCTCAACAGAACCCTAACCCTAGGTCCAATCGGAACCCTAACCGGATATCTATCATAGCCCTCAACAGAACCCTAACCCTAGGTCCAATCGGAACCCTAACCGGATCTCTAACCCTAGCCCTCAACATAACCCTAACCCTAGTTCCAATCGGAACCCTAAACGAATATCTAACCCTAGTCCTCAACATAACCCTAACCCTAGGTCCAATCGGAACCCTAACAGGATCTCTACCCCTCTCCCTCAACATAACCCTAACCCTAGGTCCAATCGGAACCCTAACCGGATATCTATCCCTAGCCCTCAACAGAACCCTACCTTAGGTCCAATCGGAACCCTAACCGGATCTCTAACCCTAGCCCTCAACATAACCCTAACCCTAGGTCCAATCGGAACCCTAAACGGATATCTAACCCTAGCCCTCAACATAACCCTAACCCTAGGTCCAATCGGAACCCTAACCGGATCACTAACCCTAGCCCTCAACATAACCATAACCCTAGGTCCAATCGGATCTGTAACCAGATCTCTAACCCTAGCCCTCAACATAACCCTAGCCCTAGGTCCAATCGGAACCCTAACCGGATCTCTAATCCTAGCCCTCAACATAATCCTAACCCTAGGTCCAATCGGAACCCTAACCGGATATCTATCCCTAGCCCTCAACAGAACCCTAACCCTTGGTCCAATCGGAACCCTAACAGGATCTCTAACCCTAGCCCTCAACATAACCCTAACTCGAGGTCCCACCGGAACCCTTACCGGATCTCTAACCCTAGCGCTCAACATAAATCTAACCCTAGGTCCAATCTGAACCCTAATCGGATCTCTAAACCTAGCCCTCAACATAACCCTAACCCTAGGTCCAATCGGAACCCTAACCGGATCTCTAACCCTCGCCCTCAACATAACCCTAACCCTAGGTCCAATCGGAACCCTAACAGGATCTCTAACCCTCGCCCTCAACATAACCCTAACCCTACGTCCAATCGGAACCCTAACCGGATCTCTAACCCTAGCCCTCAACATTACTCTAACCCTAGGTCCAATCGGAACCCTAACCGGATCTCTAACCCTAGCCCTCAACATAACCCTAACCCTAGGTCCAATCGGAACCCTAACCGGATATCTATCCCTAGCCCTCAACAGAACCCTACCCTAGGTCCAATCGGAACCCTAACCGGATCTCTAACCCTAGCCCTCAACATAACCCTAACCCTAGGTCCAATCGGAACCCTAAACGGATATCTAACCCTAGCCCTCAACATAACCCTAACCCCAGGTCCAATCGGAACGCTAACCGGATCTCTAAATCTAGCCCTCAACATAACCCTAACCCTCGGTCCAGTCAGAACCCTATCCGGATCTCTAACCCTAGCCCTCAACATAACCATAACCCTAGGTCAAATCGGATCTGTAACCAGATCTCTAACCCTAGCCCTCAACATAACCCTAACCCTAGGTCCAATCGGAACCCTAACCGGATCTCTAATCCTAGCCCTCAACATAATCCTAACCCTAGGTCCAATCGGAACCCTAACCGGATCTCTAAACCTAGCCCTCAACATAACCCTAACCCTAGGTCCAATCGGAACCCTAACCGGATCTCTAACCCTCACCCTCAACATAACCCTAACCCTAGGTCCAATCGGAACCCTAACCGGATCTCTAAGCCTCGCGCTCAACATAACCCTAACCCTACGTCCAATCGGAACCCTAACCAGATCTCTAACCCTAGCCCTCAACATTACTCTAACCCTAGGTCCAATCGGAACCCTAACCGGATCTCTAACCCTAGCCCTCAACATAACCCTAACCCTAGGTCCAATCGGAACCCTAACCGGATATCTATCCCTAGCCCGCAACAGAACCCTAACCCTAGGTCCAATCGGAACCCTAACCGGATCTCTAACCCTCGCCCTCAACATAACCCTAACCCTAGGTTCAATCGGAACCCTAACCGGATCTCTAACCCTCGCCCTCAACATAACCCTAACCCTAGGTCCAATCGGAACCCTAACAGGATCTCTACCCCTCTCCCTCAACATAACCCTAACCCTAGGTCCAATCGGAACCCTAACCGGATATCTATCCCTAGCCCTCAACAGAACCCTACCCTAGGTCCAATCGGAACCCTAACCGGATCTCTAACCCTAGCCCTCAACATAACCCTAACCCTAGGTCCAATCGGAACCCTAAACGGATATCTAACCCTAGCCCTCAACATAACCCTAACCCTAGGTCCAATCGGAACCCTAACCGGATCACTAACCCTAGCCCTCAACATAACCCTAACCCTAGGTCCAATCGGAACGCTAACCGGATCTCTAAATCTAGCCCTCAACATAACCCTAACCCTAGGTCCAATCAGAACCCTAACCGGTTCTCTAACCCTAGCCCTCAACATAAACATAACCCTAGGTCCAATCGGATCTGTAACCAGATCTCTAACCCTAGCCCTCAACATAACCCTAACCCTAGGTCCAATCGGAACCCTAACCGGATCTCTAATCCTAGCCCTCAACATAATCCTAACCCTAGGTCCAATCGGAACCCTATCCGGATCTCTAAACCTAGCCCTCAACATAACCCTAACCCTTGGTCCAATCGAAACCCTAACCGGATCTCTAACCCTCGCCCTCAACATAACCCTAACCCTAGGTCCAATCGGAACCCTAACCGGATCTCTAAGCCTCGCGCTCAACATAACCCTAACCCTAGGTCCAATCGGAACCCTAACCGGATCTCTAACCCTCGCCCTCAACATAACCCTAACCCTAGGTCCAATCGGAACCCTAACCGGATCCCTAATCCTCGCCCTCAACATAACCCTAACCCTAGGTCCAATCGGAAACCTAACCGGATCTCTAACCCTAGCTCTCAACATTACTCTAACCCTAGGTCCAATCGGAACCGTAACCGGATCTCTATCCCTAGCCCTCAACATAACCCTAACCCTACGTCCAATCGGAACCCTAACCAGATATCTATCCCTAGCCCTCAACATAACCGTAACCCTAGGTCCAATCGGAACCCTAACCGGATCTCTAACCCTAGCCCTCAACATAACCCTAACCCTAGGTCCAATCGGAACCCTAACCGGATATCTATCCCTAGCCCTCAACAGAACCCTAACCCTAGGTCCAATCGGAACCCTAACCGGATCTCTAACCCTCGCCCTCAACATAACCCTAACCGTAGGTCCAATCGGAACCCTAACCGGATCTCTAACCCTCGCACTCAACATAACCCTAACCCTACGTCCAATCGGAACCCTGACCGGATCTCTAACCCTAGCCCTCACCATAACCCTAACCCTAGGTCCAATCGGAACCCTAACCGGATGTCTAACCCTAGCCCTCAACATAACCATAACCCTAGGTCCAATCGGAACTCTAAACTGATATCTAACATTAGCCCTCAACATAACCCTAACCCTAGGTCCAATCGGAACACTAACCGGATCTCTAACCCTAGCCCTCAACATAACTCTAACCCTAGGTCCAATCGGAACCCTAACCAGAACTCTAACACTAGCCCTCAACATAACCCTAACCCTAGGTCCAATCGGAACCCTAACCGGATATCTATCCCTAGCCCTCAACAGAACCCTAACCCTAGGTCCAATCGGAACCCTAACCGGATCTCTAACCCTAGCCCTCAACATAACTCTAACCCTAGGTCCAATCGGAACCCTAACCAGATCTCTAACCCTAGCCCTCAACATAACTCTAACCCTAGGTCCAATCGGAACCCTAACCAGATCTCTAACCCTAGCCCTCAACATAACTCTAACCCTAGGTCCAATCGGAACCCTAACCAGAACTCTAACCCTACCCTCAACATAACCCTAACCCTAGGTCCAATCGGAACCCTAACCGAATATCTATCCCTAGCCCTCAACAGAACCCTGACCCTAGGTCCAATCGGAACCCTAACCGGATCTCAAACCCTAGCCCTCAACATAACCCTAACCCTAGGTCCAATCGGAACACTAAACGGATCACTAACCCTAGCCCTCAACATAACCCTAACCCTAGGTCCAATCGGAACCCTAACCGGATCTCTAACCCTCGCCCTCAACATAACCCTAACCCTAGGTCCAATCGGAACCCAAACCGGATCTCTAACCCTCGCCTTCAACATAACCCTAACCCTAGGTCCAATCGGAACCCTAACCGGATCCCTAATCCTCGCCCTCAACATAACCCTAACCCTAGGTCCAATCGGAACCCTAACCGGATCTCTAAACCTAGCTCTCAACATAACTCTAACCCTAGGTCGAATCGGAACCGTAACCGGATCTCTATCCCTAGCCCTCAACATAACCCTAACCCTAGATCCAATCGGAACCCTAACCGGATCTTTAACCCTAGCTCTCAACATAACCCTAACCCTAGGTCCTATCGGAACCTTAACCGGATCTCTCACCCTAGCCCTCAACATAACCCTAACCCTAGGTCCAATGGGAACCCTAACAGGATCTCTAACCCTAGCCCTCAACATAACCGTAACCCTAGGTCCAATCGTAACCTTAACCGGATCTCTAACCCTAGCCCTCAACATAACCCTAACCCTAGGTCCAATCGGAACCCTAACCGGATCTCTAACCGTAGCCCTACACATAACCCTAACCCTAGGTACAATCGGAACCCTAACCGGATCTCTAACATTAGCCCTCAACATAACCCTAACCCTAGGTCCAATCGGAACCCTAACCGGATCTCTAACCCTAGCCCTCAACATAACCATAACCCTAGGTCCAATCGGAACCCTATCCGGATCTCCAACCTTAGCCCTCAACATAACCCTAACCCTAGGTCCAATCGGAACCCGAACCGGATCTCTAACATTAGCCCTCAACATAACCGTATCCCTAGGTCCAATCGGAACCGTAACCGGATCTCTAACCCTAGCCCTCAACATAACCCTAACCCTAGGACCAATCGGAACCCTATCCGGATCTCCAAACTTAGCCCTCAACATAACCCTAACCCTAGGTCCAAACGGAACCCTAACCGGATCTCTAACCCTAGCCCTCAACATAACCCTAACCCTAGGTCCAATCGGAACCCTAACCGGATCTCTAACCCTAGCCCTCAACATAACCCTAACCCTAGGTCTAATCGTTACCCTAACCGGATCTCTAACCCTAGCCCTCAACATAACCCTAACCCTAGGTCCAATCGGAACCCTAACCGGATCTCGAAACCTAGCCCTCAACAAAAACCTAACCCTAGGTCGATTCGGAACCCTAACCGGATCTCTAACCCTAGCCCTCCAACATAACCCTAACCCTAGTCCAATTGTAACCCTAACCGGATCTCTAACCCTAGCCCTCAACATAACCCTAACCCTAGGTCCAATCGGAACCCTATCCGGATCTCTAACCCTAGCCCTCAACATAACCCTAACCCTAGGTCCAATCGGAACCCTATCCGGATCTCTAACCCTAGCCCTCAACATAACCCTAACCCTAGGTCCAATCGTAACCCTAACCGGATCTCTAACCCTACCCCTCAACATAACCCTAACCCTAGGTCCAATCGTAACCCTAACCGGATCTCTAACCCTAGCCCTCAACATAACCCTAACCCTAGGTCTAATCGTTACCCTAACCGGATCTCTAACCCTAGCCCTCAACATAACCGTAACCCTAGGTCCAATCGGAACCCTAACCGGATCTCTAACACTAGCACCCAACATAACCCTAACCCTAGGTCTAATTGTAACCCTAACCAGATCTCTAATCTAGCCCTACACATAACCCTAACCCTAGGTCCAATCGGAACCCTAACCGGATCTCGAACCCTAGCCCTCAACAAAAACCTAACCCTAGGTCGATTCGGAACCCTAACCGGATCTCTAACCCTAGCCCTCCAACATAACCCTAACCCTAGTCCAATTGTAACCCTAACCGTATTTCTAACCCTTGCCCTCAGTATAACGCTAACCCTAGGTCTATTCGGAACCCTAACCGGATCTCTAACCCTAGCCCTCAACAAAACCCTAACCCTAGGTCCAATCGGAACCCTAACCGGATCTCTAACCCTCGCCCTCAACATAACCCTAACCCTAGGTCCAATCGGAACCCTAACCGGATATCTATCCCTAGCCCGCAACAGAACCCTAACCCTAGGTCCAATCGGAACCCTAACCGGATCTCTAACCCTCGCCCTCAACATAACCCTAACCCTAGGTTCAATCGGAACCCTAACCGGATCTCTAACCCTCGCCCTCAACATAACCCTAACCCTAGGTCCAATCGGAACCCTAACAGGATCTCTACCCCTCTCCCTCAACATAACCCTAACCCTAGGTCCAATCGGAACCCTAACCGGATATCTATCCCTAGCCCTCAACAGAACCCTACCCTAGGTCCAATCGGAACCCTAACCGGATCTCTAACCCTAGCCCTCAACATAACCCTAACCCTAGGTCCAATCGGAACCCTAAACGGATATCTAACCCTAGCCCTCAACATAACCCTAACCCTAGGTCCAATCGGAACCCTAACCGGATCACTAACCCTAGCCCTCAACATAACCCTAACCCTAGGTCCAATCGGAACGCTAACCGGATCTCTAAATCTAGCCCTCAACATAACCCTAACCCTAGGTCCAATCAGAACCCTAACCGGTTCTCTAACCCTAGCCCTCAACATAAACATAACCCTAGGTCCAATCGGATCTGTAACCAGATCTCTAACCCTAGCCCTCAACATAACCCTAACCCTAGGTCCAATCGGAACCCTAACCGGATCTCTAATCCTAGCCCTCAACATAATCCTAACCCTAGGTCCAATCGGAACCCTATCCGGATCTCTAAACCTAGCCCTCAACATAACCCTAACCCTTGGTCCAATCGAAACCCTAACCGGATCTCTAACCCTCGCCCTCAACATAACCCTAACCCTAGGTCCAATCGGAACCCTAACCGGATCTCTAAGCCTCGCGCTCAACATAACCCTAACCCTAGGTCCAATCGGAACCCTAACCGGATCTCTAACCCTCGCCCTCAACATAACCCTAACCCTAGGTCCAATCGGAACCCTAACCGGATCCCTAATCCTCGCCCTCAACATAACCCTAACCCTAGGTCCAATCGGAAACCTAACCGGATCTCTAACCCTAGCTCTCAACATTACTCTAACCCTAGGTCCAATCGGAACCGTAACCGGATCTCTATCCCTAGCCCTCAACATAACCCTAACCCTACGTCCAATCGGAACCCTAACCAGATATCTATCCCTAGCCCTCAACATAACCGTAACCCTAGGTCCAATCGGAACCCTAACCGGATCTCTAACCCTAGCCCTCAACATAACCCTAACCCTAGGTCCAATCGGAACCCTAACCGGATATCTATCCCTAGCCCTCAACAGAACCCTAACCCTAGGTCCAATCGGAACCCTAACCGGATCTCTAACCCTCGCCCTCAACATAACCCTAACCGTAGGTCCAATCGGAACCCTAACCGGATCTCTAACCCTCGCACTCAACATAACCCTAACCCTACGTCCAATCGGAACCCTGACCGGATCTCTAACCCTAGCCCTCACCATAACCCTAACCCTAGGTCCAATCGGAACCCTAACCGGATGTCTAACCCTAGCCCTCAACATAACCATAACCCTAGGTCCAATCGGAACTCTAAACTGATATCTAACATTAGCCCTCAACATAACCCTAACCCTAGGTCCAATCGGAACACTAACCGGATCTCTAACCCTAGCCCTCAACATAACTCTAACCCTAGGTCCAATCGGAACCCTAACCAGAACTCTAACACTAGCCCTCAACATAACCCTAACCCTAGGTCCAATCGGAACCCTAACCGGATATCTATCCCTAGCCCTCAACAGAACCCTAACCCTAGGTCCAATCGGAACCCTAACCGGATCTCTAACCCTAGCCCTCAACATAACTCTAACCCTAGGTCCAATCGGAACCCTAACCAGATCTCTAACCCTAGCCCTCAACATAACTCTAACCCTAGGTCCAATCGGAACCCTAACCAGATCTCTAACCCTAGCCCTCAACATAACTCTAACCCTAGGTCCAATCGGAACCCTAACCAGAACTCTAACCCTACCCTCAACATAACCCTAACCCTAGGTCCAATCGGAACCCTAACCGAATATCTATCCCTAGCCCTCAACAGAACCCTGACCCTAGGTCCAATCGGAACCCTAACCGGATCTCAAACCCTAGCCCTCAACATAACCCTAACCCTAGGTCCAATCGGAACACTAAACGGATCACTAACCCTAGCCCTCAACATAACCCTAACCCTAGGTCCAATCGGAACCCTAACCGGATCTCTAACCCTCGCCCTCAACATAACCCTAACCCTAGGTCCAATCGGAACCCAAACCGGATCTCTAACCCTCGCCTTCAACATAACCCTAACCCTAGGTCCAATCGGAACCCTAACCGGATCCCTAATCCTCGCCCTCAACATAACCCTAACCCTAGGTCCAATCGGAACCCTAACCGGATCTCTAAACCTAGCTCTCAACATAACTCTAACCCTAGGTCGAATCGGAACCGTAACCGGATCTCTATCCCTAGCCCTCAACATAACCCTAACCCTAGATCCAATCGGAACCCTAACCGGATCTTTAACCCTAGCTCTCAACATAACCCTAACCCTAGGTCCTATCGGAACCTTAACCGGATCTCTCACCCTAGCCCTCAACATAACCCTAACCCTAGGTCCAATGGGAACCCTAACAGGATCTCTAACCCTAGCCCTCAACATAACCGTAACCCTAGGTCCAATCGTAACCTTAACCGGATCTCTAACCCTAGCCCTCAACATAACCCTAACCCTAGGTCCAATCGGAACCCTAACCGGATCTCTAACCGTAGCCCTACACATAACCCTAACCCTAGGTCCAATCGGAACCCTAACCGGATCTCTAACCCTAGCCCTCAACATAACCATAACCCTAGGTCCAATCGGAACCCTATCCGGATCTCCAACCTTAGCCCTCAACATAACCCTAACCCTAGGTCCAATCGGAACCCGAACCGGATCTCTAACATTAGCCCTCAACATAACCGTATCCCTAGGTCCAATCGGAACCGTAACCGGATCTCTAACCCTAGCCCTCAACATAACCCTAACCCTAGGACCAATCGGAACCCTATCCGGATCTCCAAACTTAGCCCTCAACATAACCCTAACCCTAGGTCCAAACGGAACCCTAACCGGATCTCTAACCCTAGCCCTCAACATAACCCTAACCCTAGGTCCAATCGGAACCCTAACCGGATCTCTAACCCTAGCCCTCAACATAACCCTAACCCTAGGTCTAATCGTTACCCTAACCGGATCTCTAACCCTAGCCCTCAACATAACCCTAACCCTAGGTCCAATCGGAACCCTAACCGGATCTCGAAACCTAGCCCTCAACAAAAACCTAACCCTAGGTCGATTCGGAACCCTAACCGGATCTCTAACCCTAGCCCTCCAACATAACCCTAACCCTAGTCCAATTGTAACCCTAACCGGATCTCTAACCCTAGCCCTCAACATAACCCTAACCCTAGGTCCAATCGGAACCCTATCCGGATCTCTAACCCTAGCCCTCAACATAACCCTAACCCTAGGTCCAATCGGAACCCTATCCGGATCTCTAACCCTAGCCCTCAACATAACCCTAACCCTAGGTCCAATCGTAACCCTAACCGGATCTCTAACCCTACCCCTCAACATAACCCTAACCCTAGGTCCAATCGTAACCCTAACCGGATCTCTAACCCTAGCCCTCAACATAACCCTAACCCTAGGTCTAATCGTTACCCTAACCGGATCTCTAACCCTAGCCCTCAACATAACCGTAACCCTAGGTCCAATCGGAACCCTAACCGGATCTCTAACACTAGCACCCAACATAACCCTAACCCTAGGTCTAATTGTAACCCTAACCAGATCTCTAATCTAGCCCTACACATAACCCTAACCCTAGGTCCAATCGGAACCCTAACCGGATCTCGAACCCTAGCCCTCAACAAAAACCTAACCCTAGGTCGATTCGGAACCCTAACCGGATCTCTAACCCTAGCCCTCCAACATAACCCTAACCCTAGTCCAATTGTAACCCTAACCGTATTTCTAACCCTTTCCCTCAGTATAACGCTAACCCTAGGTCTATTCGGAACCCTAACCGGATCTCTAACCCTAGCCCTCAACAAAACCCTAACCCTAGGTCCAATCGGAACCCTAACCGGATCTCTAACCCTCGCCCTCAACATAACCCTAACCCTAGGTCCAATCGGAACCCTAACAGGTTCTCTAACCCTAGCTCTCAACATAACCCTAACCCTAGGTCCAATCGTAACCCTAACCGGATCTCTAACCCTAGCCCTCAACATAACCCTAACCCTAGGTCTAATCGTTACCCTAACCGGATCTCTAACCCTAGCCCTATACATAACCCTAACCCTAGGTCCAATCGGAACACTAACCGGATCTCTAAGACTAGCCCTCAACATAACCCTAACCCTAGGTCTAATTGTAACCCTAACCAGATCTCTAATCTAGCCCTACACATAACCCTAACCCTAGGTCCAATCGGAACCCTAACCGGATCTCGAACCCTATCCCTCAACAAAAACCTAACCCTAGTCCAATCGTAACCCTAACCGGATCTCTAACCCTAGCCCTCAACATAACCCTAACCCTAGGTCCAATGGGAACCCTATCCGGATATCTAACCCTAGCCCTCAACATAACCCTAACCCTAGGTCCAATCGGAACCCTAACCGGATCTCTAACCCTACCCCTCAACATAACCCTTACCCTAGGTCCAATCGGAACCCTAACCGTATCTCTAACCCTAGCTCTCAATATAACCCTAACCCTAGGTCTATTCGGAACCCTAACCGGATCTCTAACCCTAGCCCTCAACATAACACTAACCCTAGGTCCAATCGTAACCCTAACCTGTTCTCTAACCCTAGCCCTCAACATAACCCTAACCGTAGGTCCAATCGTAACCCTAACCGGATCTCTAACCCTAGCCCTCAACATCACCCTAACCCTAGGTCTAATCGTTACCCTAACCGGATCTCTAACCCTAGCCCTATACTTAACCCTAACCCTAGGTCCAATCAGAACCCTAACTGGATCTCTAACATTAGCCCTCAACATAACCCTAACCCTAGGTCCAATCGGAACCCTAACAGGAACTCTAACCATAGCCCTCAACATAACCCTAACCCTAGGTCTAATCGGAACCCTAACCGTATCTCTAACCCTAGCCCTCAGTATAACGCTAACCCTAGGTCTATTCGGAACCCTAACCGGATCTCTAACCCTAGCCCTCAACATAACCCTAACCCTAGGTCCAATCGGAACCCTAACCCGATCTCTAACCCTAACCCTCAACATAACCCTAACCCTAGGTCCAATCGGAACCCTAACCGGATCTCTCCCTAGCCCTCAACATAACCCTAACCCTAGGTCCAATCGTAACCCTAACCGGATCTCTAACCGTAGCTCTCAACATAACCCTAACCCTAGGTCCAATTGGAACCCTAACCGGATTTCTAACCCTAGCCCTCAATATAACCCTAACCCTAAGTCCAATCGTAACCCTTAACGGATCTCTAACCCTAACCCTCAACATAACCCTAACCCTTGGTCCAATCTGAACCCTAACCGGATCTCTAAACCTAGCCCTACACATAACCCTAACCCTAGACACAATAGGAACCCTAACCGGATCTCTAAGCCTAGCCCTCAACATAAACCTAACCCTAGGTCGATTCGGAACTTTAACCGGATCTCTAACCCTAGCCCTCAACATAACCCTAACTCTAGGTCCAATCGGAACCCTAACAGGTTCTCTAACCCTAGCCTTCAACATAACCCTAACCCTAGGTCCAATCGTAACCCTAACCGGATCTCTAACCCTAGCTCTCAACATAACCCTAACCCTAGGTCCAATCGGAACCCTAACCGGATCTCTAACCGTAGCCCTACACATAACCCTAACCCTAGGTACAATCGGAACCCTAACCGGATCTCTAACATTAGCCCTCAACATAACCCTAACCCTAGGTCCAATCGGAACCCTAACCGGATCTCTAACCCTAGCCCTCAACATAACCCTAACCCTAGGTCCAATCGGAACCCTATCCGGATCTCCAACCTTAGCCCTCAACATAACCCTAACCCTAGGTCCAATCGGAACCCGAACCGGATCTCTAACATTCGCCCTCAACATAACCGTAACCCTAGGTCCAATCGGAACCGTAACCGGATCTCTAACCCTAGCCCTCAACATAACCCTAACCCTAGGTCCAATCGGAACCCTATCCGGATCTCCAAACTTAGCCCTCAACATAACCCTAACCCTAGGTCCAAACGGAACCCTAACCGGATCTGTAACCCTAGCCCTCAACATAACCCTAACCCTAGGTCCAATCGGAACCCTAACCGGATCTCTAACCCTAGCCCTCAACATAACCCTAACCCTAGGTCTAATCGTTACCCTAACCGGATCTCTAACCTTGCCCTCAACATAACCCTAACCCTAGGTCCAATCGGAACCCTAACCGGATCTCGAAACCTAGCCCTCAACAAAAACCTAACCCTAGGTCGATTCGGAACCCTAACCGGATCTCTAACCCTAGCCCTCCAACATAACCCTAACCCTAGTCCAATTGTAACCCTAACCGGATCTCTAACCCTAGCCCTCAACATAACCCTAACCCTAGGTCCAATCGGAACCCTATCCGGATCTCTAACCCTAGCCCTCAACATAACCCTAACCCTAGGTCCAATCGGAACCCTATCCGGATCTCTAACCCTAGCCCTCAACATAACCCTAACCCTAGGTCCAATCGTAACCCTAACCGGATCTCTAACCCTACCCCTCAACATAACCCTAACCCTAGGTCCAATCGTAACCCTAACCGGATCTCTAACCCTAGCCCTCAACATAACCCTAACCCTAGGTCTAATCGTTACCCTAACCGGATCTCTAACCCTAGCCCTATACATAACCCTAACCCTAGGTCCAATCGGAACACTAACCGGATCTCTAAGACTAGCCCTCAACATAACCCTAACCCTAGGTCTAATTGTAACCCTAACCAGATCTCTAATCTAGCCCTACACATAACCCTAACCCTAGGTCCAATCGGAACCCTAACCGGATCTCGAACCCTATCCCTCAACAAAAACCTAACCCTAGTCCAATCGTAACCCTAACCGGATCTCTAACCCTAGCCCTCAACATAACCCTAACCCTAGGTCCAATGGGAACCCTATCCGGATATCTAACCCTAGCCCTCAACATAACCCTAACCCTAGGTCCAATCGGAACCCTAACCGGATCTCTAACCCTACCCCTCAACATAACCCTTACCCTAGGTCCAATCGGAACCCTAACCGTATCTCTAACCCTAGCTCTCAATATAACCCTAACCCTAGGTATATTCGGAACCCTAACCGGATCTCTAACACTAGCCCTCAACATAACACTAACCCTAGGTCCAATCGTAACCCTAACCTGTTCTCTAACCCTAGCCCTCAACATAACCCTAACCGTAGGTCCAATCGTAACCCTAACCGGATCTCTAACCCTAGCCCTCAACATCACCCTAACCCTAGGTCTAATCGTTACCCTAACCGGATCTCTAACCCTAACCCTATACTTAACCCTAACCCTAGGTCCAATCAGAACCCTAACTGGATCTCTAACATTAGCCCTCAACATAACCCTAACCCTAGGTCCAATCGTAACCCTAACCAGATCTCTAACCCTAGCCCTCAACATAACCCTAACCCTTGGTGCAATCGTAACCCTAACCGGATCTCTAACCCTAGCCCTCAACATAACCCTAACCCTAGGTCCAATCGTAACCCTAACCGATTCTCTAACCCTAGCTCTCAACATAACCCTAACCCTAGGTCCAATCGTAACCCTAACGGCATCTCTAACCCTAGCCCTCAACATAACCCTAACCCTAGGTCCAATCGTAACCCTAACCGGATCTCTAACCCTAGCCCTCAACATAACCCTAACCCTAGGTCCAATCGTAACCCTAACCGGATCTCTAACCCTAGCCCTCAACATAACCCTAACCCTAGGTCCAATCGTAACCCTAACCGGATCTCTAACCCTAGCCCTCAACATAACCCTAACCCTAGGTCCAATCGTAACCCTAACCGGATCTCTAACCCTAGCCCTCAACATAACCCTAACCCTAGGTCCAATCGTAACCCTAACCGGATCTCTAACCCTAGCCCTCAACATAACCCTAACCCTAGGTCCAATCGTAACCCTAACCGGATCTCTAACCCTAGCCCTCAACATAACCCTAACCCTTGGTCCAATCGTAACCCTAACCGGATCTCTAACCCTAGCCCTCAACATAACCCTAACCCTAGGTCCAATCGTAACCCTAACCGATTCTCTAACCCTAGCCCTCAACATAACCCTAACCCTAGGTCCAATCGTAACCCTAACCGGATCTCTAACCCTAGCCCTCAACATAACCCTAACCCTATGTCCAATCGTAACCCTAACGGCATCTCTAACCCTAGCCCTCAACATAACCCTAACCCTAGGTCCAATCGTAACCCTAACCGGATCTCTAACCCTAGCCCTCAACATAACCCTAACCCTAGGTCCAATCGTAACCCTAACCGGATCTCTAACCCTAGCCCTCAACATAACCCTAACCCTAGGTCCAATCGTAACCCTAACCGGATCTCTAACCCTAGCCCTCAACATAACCCTAACCCTAGGTCCAATCGTAACCCTAACCGGATCTCTAACCCTAGCCCTCAACATAACCCTAACCCTAGGTCCAATCGTAACCCTAACCGGATCTCTAACCCTAGCCCTCAACATAACCCTAACCCTAGGTCCAATCGTAACCCTAACCGGATCTCTAACCATAGCCCTCAACATAACCCTAACCCTAGGTCCAATCGTAACCCTAACCGGATCTCTAACCCTAGCCCTCAACATAACCCTAACCCTAGGTCCAATCGTAACCCTAACCGGATCTCTAACCCTAGCCCTCAACAAAACCCTAACCCTAGGTCCAATCGTAACCCTAACCGGATCTCTAACCCTAGCCCTCAACATAACCCTAACCCTAGGTCCAATCGTAACCCTAACCGGATCTCTAACCCTAGCCCTCAACATAACCCTAACCCTAGGTCCAATCGTAACCCGAACCGATTCTCTAATCCTAGCCCTCAACATAACCCTAACCCTAGGTCCAATCGTAACCCTAACCGGATCTCTAACCCTAACCCTCAACATAACCCTAACCCTAGGTCCAATCGTAACCCTAATGGCATCTCTAACCCTAGCCCTCAACATAACCCTAACCATAGGTCCAATCGTAACCCTAACCGGATCTCTAACCCTAACCCTCAACATAACCCTAACCCTAGGTCCAATCGTAACCCTAATGGCATCTCTAACCCTAGCCCTCAACATAACCCTAACCCTAGGTCCAATCGTAACCCTAACGGCATCTCTAACCCTAGCCCTCAACATAACCTTAACCCTAGGTCCAATCGTAACCCTAACCGGATCTCTAACCCTAGCCCTCAACATAACCCTAAGCCTAGGTCCAATCGTAACCCTAACCGATTCTCTAACACTAGCCCTCAACATAACCCTAACCCTAGGTCCAATCGTAACCCTAACGGCATCTCTAACCCTAGCCCTCAACATAACCCTAACCCTAGGTCCAATCGTAACCCTAACCGGATCTCTAACCCTAGCCCTCAACATAACCCTAACCCTAGGTCCAATCGTAACCCTAACCGGATCTCTAACCCTAGCCCTCAACCAAACCCTAACCCTAGGTCCAATCGTAACCCTAACCGGATCTCTAACGCTAGCCCTCAACATAACCCTAACCCTAGGTCCAATCGTAACCCTAACCGGATCTCTAACCCTAGCCCTCAACATAACCTTAACCCTAGGTCCAATCGTAACCCTAACCGGATCTCTAACCCTAGCCCTCAACATAACCCTAAGCCTAGGTCCAATCGTAACCCTAACCGATTCTCTAACACTAGCCCTCAACATAACCCTAACCCTAGGTCCAATCGTAACCCTAACGGCATCTCTAACCCTAGCCCTCAACATAACCCTAACCCTAGGTCCAATCGTAACCCTAACCGGATCTCTAACCCTAGCCCTCAACATAACCCTAACCCTAGGTCCAATCGTAACCCTAACCGGATCTCTAACCCTAGCCCTCAACCAAACCCTAACCCTAGGTCCAATCGTAACCCTAACCGGATCTCTAACGCTAGCCCTCAACATAACCCTAACCCTAGGTCCAATCGTAACCCTAACCGGATCTCTAACCCTAGCCCTCAACATAACCCTAACCCTAGGTCCAATCGTAACCCTAACCGGATCTCTAACCCTAGCCCTCAACATAACCCTAACCCTAGGTCCAATCGTTACCCTAACCGGATCTCTAACCCTAGCCCTCAACATAACCCTAACCCTAGGTCCAATCGTAACCCTAACCGTCTCTCTAACCCTAGCCCACAACATAACCCTAACCCTAGGCCCAATCGTAACCCTAACCGGATCTCTAACCCTAGCCCTCAACATAACCGTAACCCTAGGTCCAATCGTAACCCTAACCGCTTCTCTAACCCTAGCCCTCAACATAACCCTAACCCTCGGTCCAATCGTAACCCTAACCGGATCTCTAACCCTAGCCCTCAACATAACCCTAACCCTAGGTCCAATCGTAACCCTAACCGGATCTCTAACCCTAGCCCTCAACATAACGCTAACCCTAGGTCCAATCGTAACCCTAACCGGATCTCTAACCCTAACCCTCAACATAACCCTAACCCTAGGTCCAATCGTAACCCTAAGGGCATCTCTAACCCTAGCCGTCAACATAACCCTAACCCTAGGTCCAATCGTAACCCTAACAGTCTCTCTAACCCTAGCCCACAACATAACCCTAACCCTAGGCCCAATCGTAACCCTAACCGGATCTCTAACCCTAGCCCTCAACATAACCCTAACCCTAGGTCCAATCGTAACCCTACCCGGATCTCTAAACCTAGCCCTCAACATAACCCTAACCCTAGGTCCAATCGTAACCCTAACCGGATCTCTAACCCTAGCCCTCAACATAACCCTAACCCTATGTCCAATCGTAACCCTAACCGCATCTCTAACCCTAGCCCTCAACATAACCCTAACCCTAGGTCCAATCGTAACCCTAACCGGATCTCTAACCCTAGCCCTCAACAAAACCCTAACCCTAGGTCCAATCGTAACCCTAACCGGATCTCTAACCCTAGCCCTCAACATAACCCTAACCCTAGGTCCAATCGTAACCCTAACCGGATCTCTAACCCTAGCCCTCAACATAACCCTAACCCTAGGTCCAATCGTAACCCTAACGGCATCTCTAACCCTAGCCGTCAACATAATCCTAACCCTAGGTCCAATCGTAACCCTAACCGTCTCTCTAACCCTAGCCCTCAACATAACCCTAACCCTATGTCAATCGTAACCCTAACCGTCTCTCTAACCCTAGCCCACAACATAACCCTAACCCTAGGTCCAATCGTAACCCTAACCGGGTATCTAACCCTAGCCCTCAACATAACCCTAACCCTAGGTCCAATCGTAACCCTAACCGGATCTCTAACCCTAGCCCTCAACATAACCCTAACCCTAGGTCCAATCGTAACCCTAACCGTATCTCTAACCCTAGCCCTCAACATAACCCTAACCTTAGGTCCAATCGTAACCCTAACCGGATCTCTAACCCTAGCCCTCAACATAACCCTAACCCTAGGTCCAATCGTAACCCTAACCGGATCTCTAACCCTAGCCCTCAACATAACCCTAACCCTAGGTCCAATCGTAACCCTAACGGCATCTCTAACCCTAGCCCTCAACATAACACTAACCCTAGGTCCAATCGTAACCCTAACCGTCTCTCTAACCCTAGCCCACAACATAACCCTTACCCTAGGTCCAATCGTAACCCTAACCGGATCTCTAACCCTAGCCCTCAACATAACCCTAAGCCTAGGTCCAATAGTAACCCTAACCGGATCTCTAACCCTAGCCCTCAACATAACCCTAAGCCTAGGTCCAATCGTAACCCTACCCGGATCTCTAAACCTAGCCCTCAACATAACCCTAACCCTAGGTCCAATCGTAACCCTAACCGGATCTCTAACCCTAGCCCTCAACATAACCCTAACCCTATGTCCAATCGTAACCCTAACCGCATCTCTAACCCTAGCCCTCAACATAACCCTAACCCTAGGTCCAATCGTAACCCTAACCGGATCTCTAACCCTAGCCCTCAACAAAACCCTAACCCTAGGTCCAATCGTAACCCTAACCGGATCTCTAACCCTAGCCCTCAACATAACCCTAACCCTAGGTCCAATCGTAACCCTAACCGGATCTCTAACCCTAGCCCTCAACATAACCCTAACCCTAGGTCCAATCGTAACCCTAACGGCATCTCTAACCCTAGCCGTCAACATAATCCTAACCCTAGGTCCAATCGTAACCCTAACCGTCTCTCTAACCCTAGCCCTCAACATAACCCTAACCCTATGTCAATCGTAACCCTAACCGTCTCTCTAACCCTAGCCCACAACATAACCCTAACCCTAGGTCCAATCGTAACCCTAACCGGGTATCTAACCCTAGCCCTCAACATAACCCTAACCCTAGGTCCAATCGTAACCCTAACCGGATCTCTAACCCTAGCCCTCAACATAACCCTAACCCTAGGTCCAATCGTAACCCTAACCGTATCTCTAACCCTAGCCCTCAACATAACCCTAACCTTAGGTCCAATCGTAACCCTAACCGGATCTCTAACCCTAGCCCTCAACATAACCCTAACCCTAAGTCCAATCGTAACCCTAACCGGATATCTAACCCTAGCCCTCAACATAACCCTAACCCTAGGTCCAATCGTAACCCGAACCGATTCTCTAACCCTAGCCCTCAACATAACCCTAACCCTAGGTCCAATCGTAACCCTAACCGGATCTCTAACCCTAACCCTCAACATAACCCTAACCCTAGGTCCAATCGTAACCCTAATGGCATCTCTAACCCTAGCCCTCAACATAACCCTAACCCTAGGTCCAATCGTAACCCTAACGGCATCTCTAACCCTAGCCCTCAACATAACCTTAACCCTAGGTCCAATCGTAACCCTAACCGGATCTCTAACCCTAGCCCTCAACATAACCCTAACCCTAGGTCCAATCGTAACCCTAACCGATTCTCTAACACTAGCCCTCAACATAACCCTAACCCTAGGTCCAATCGTAACCCTAACGGCATCTCTAACCCTAGCCCTCAACATAACCCTAACCCTAGGTCCAATCGTAACCCTAACCGGATCTCTAACCCTAGCCCTCAACATAACCCTAACCCTAGGTCCAATCGTAACCCTAACCGGATCTCTAACCCTAGCCCTCAACCAAACCCTAACCCTAGGTCCAATCGTAACCCTAACCGGATCTCTAACGCTAGCCCTCAACATAACCCTAACCCTAGGTCCAATCGTAACCCTAACCGGATCTTTAACCCTAGCCCTCAACATAACCCTAACCCTAGGTCCAATCGTAACCCTAACCGGATCTCTAACCCTAGCCCTCAACATAACCCTAACCCTAGGTCCAATCGTTACCCTAACCGGATCTCTAACCCTAGCCCTCAACATAACCCTAACCCTAGGTCCAATCGTAACCCTAACCGTCTCTCTAACCCTAGCCCACAACATAACCCTAACCCTAGGCCCAATCGTAACCCTAACCGGATCTCTAACCCTAGCCCTCAACATAACCGTAACCCTAGGTCCAATCGTAACCCTAACCGCTTCTCTAACCCTAGCCCTCAACATAACCCTAACCCTCGGTCCAATCGTAACCCTAACCGGATCTCTAACCCTAGCCCTCAACATAACCCTAACCCTAGGTCCAATCGTAACCCTAACCGGATCTCTAACCCTAGCCCTCAACATAACGCTAACCCTAGGTCCAATCGTAACCCTAACCGGATCTCTAACCCTAACCCTCAACATAACCCTAACCCTAGGTCCAATCGTAACCCTAAGGGCATCTCTAACCCTAGCCGTCAACATAACCCTAACCCTAGGTCCAATCGTAACCCTAACAGTCTCTCTAACCCTAGCCCACAACATAACCCTAACCCTAGGCCCAATCGTAACCCTAACCGGATCTCTAACCCTAGCCCTCAACATAACCCTAACCCTAGGTCCAATCGTAACCCTACCCGGATCTCTAAACCTAGCCCTCAACATAACCCTAACCCAAGGTCCAATCGTAACCCTAACCGGATCTCTAACCCTAGCCCTCAACATAACCCTAACCCTATGTCCAATCGTAACCCTAACCGCATCTCTAACCCTAGCCCTCAACATAACCCTAACCCTAGGTCCAATCGTAACCCTAACCGGATCTCTAACCCTAGCCCTCAACAAAACCCTAACCCTAGGTCCAATCGTAACCCTAACCGGATCTCTAACCCTAGCCCTCAACATAACCCTAACCCTAGGTCCAATCGTAACCCTAACCGGATCTCTAACCCTAGCCCTCAACATAACCCTAACCCTAGGTCCAATCGTAACCCTAACGGCATCTCTAACCCTAGCCGTCAACATAATCCTAACCCTAGGTCCAATCGTAACCCTAACCGTCTCTCTAACCCTAGCCCTCAACATAACCCTAACCCTATGTCAATCGTAACCCTAACCGTCTCTCTAACCCTAGCCCACAACATAACCCTAACCCTAGGTCCAATCGTAACCCTAACCGGGTATCTAACCCTAGCCCTCAACATAACCCTAACCCTAGGTCCAATCGTAACCCTAACCGGATCTCTAACCCTAGCCCTCAACATAACCCTAACCCTAGGTCCAATCGTAACCCTAACCGTATCTCTAACCCTAGCCCTCAACATAACCCTAACCTTAGGTCCAATCGTAACCCTAACCGGATCTCTAACCCTAGCCCTCAACATAACCCTAACCGTAAGTCCAATCGTAACCCTAACCGGATATCTAACCCTAGCCCTCAACATAACCCTAACCCTAGGTCCAATCGTAACCCGAACCGATTCTCTAACCCTAGCCCTCAACATAACCCTAACCCTAGGTCCAATCGTAACCCTAACCGGATCTCTAACCCTAACCCTCAACATAACCCTAACCCTAGGTCCAATCGTAACCCTAATGGCATCTCTAACCCTAGCCCTCAACATAACCCTAACCCTAGGTCCAATCGTAACCCTAACGGCATCTCTAACCCTAGCCCTCAACATAACCTTAACCCTAGGTCCAATCGTAACCCTAACCGGATCTCTAACCCTAGCCCTCAACATAACCCTAACCCTAGGTCCAATCGTAACCCTAACCGATTCTCTAACACTAGCCCTCAACATAACCCTAACCCTAGGTCCAATCGTAACCCTAACGGCATCTCTAACCCTAGCCCTCAACATAACCCTAACCCTAGGTCCAATCGTAACCCTAACCGGATCTGTAACCCTAGCCCTCAACATAACCCTAACCCTAGGTCCAATCGTAACCCTAACGGCATCTCTAACCCTAGCCCTCAACATAACCCTAACCCTAGGTCCAATCGTAACCCTAACCGGATCTGTAACCCTAGCCCTCAACATAACCCTAACCCTAGGTCCAATCGTAACCCTAACCGGATCTCTAACCCTAGCCCTCAACATAACCCTAACCCTAGGTCCAATCGTAACCCTAACGGCATCTCTAACCCTAGCCGTCAACATAATCCTAACCCTAGGTCCAATCGTAACCCTAACCGTCTCTCTAACCCTAGCCCTCAACATAACCCTAACCCTATGTCAATCGTAACCCTAACCGTCTCTCTAACCCTAGCCCACAACATAACCCTAACCCTAGGTCCAATCGTAACCCTAACCGGGTATCTAACCCTAGCCCTCAACATAACCCTAACCCTAGGTCCAATCGTAACCCTAACCGGATCTCTAACCCTAGCCCTCAACATAACCCTAACCCTAGGTCCAATCGTAACCCTAACCGTATCTCTAACCCTAGCCCTCAACATAACCCTAACCTTAGGTCCAATCGTAACCCTAACCGGATCTCTAACCCTAGCCCTCAACATAACCCTAACCCTAAGTCCAATCGTAACCCTAACCGGATATCTAACCCTAGCCCTCAACATAACCCTAACCCTAGGTCCAATCGTAACCCGAACCGATTCTCTAACCCTAGCCCTCAACATAACCCTAACCCTAGGTCCAATCGTAACCCTAACCGGATCTCTAACCCTAACCCTCAACATAACCCTAACCCTAGGTCCAATCGTAACCCTAATGGCATCTCTAACCCTAGCCCTCAACATAACCCTAACCCTAGGTCCAATCGTAACCCTAACGGCATCTCTAACCCTAGCCCTCAACATAACCTTAACCCTAGGTCCAATCGTAACCCTAACCGGATCTCTAACCCTAGCCCTCAACATAACCCTAACCCTAGGTCCAATCGTTACCCTAACCGGATCTCTAACCCTAGCCCTCAACATAACCCTAACCCTAGGTCCAATCGTAACCCTAACCGTCTCTCTAACCCTAGCCCACAACATAACCCTAACCCTAGGCCCAATCGTAACCCTAACCGGATCTCTAACCCTAGCCCTCAACATAACCGTAACCCTAGGTCCAATCGTAACCCTAACCGCTTCTCTAACCCTAGCCCTCAACATAACCCTAACCCTCGGTCCAATCGTAACCCTAACCGGATCTCTAACCCTAGCCCTCAACATAACCCTAACCCTAGGTCCAATCGTAACCCTAACCGGATCTCTAACCCTAGCCCTCAACATAACGCTAACCCTAGGTCCAATCGTAACCCTAACCGGATCTCTAACCCTAACCCTCAACATAACCCTAACCCTAGGTCCAATCGTAACCCTAAGGGCATCTCTAACCCTAGCCGTCAACATAACCCTAACCCTAGGTCCAATCGTAACCCTAACAGTCTCTCTAACCCTAGCCCACAACATAACCCTAACCCTAGGCCCAATCGTAACCCTAACCGGATCGCTAACCCTAGCCCTCAAAATAACCCTAACCCTAGGTCCAATCGTAACCCTACCCGGATCTCTAAACCTAGCCCTCAACATAACCCTAACCCTAGGTCCAATCGTAACCCTAACCGGATCTCTAACCCTAGCCCTCAACATAACCCTAACCCTATGTCCAATCGTAACCCTAACCGCATCTCTAACCCTAGCCCTCAACATAACCCTAACCCTAGGTCCAATCGTAACCCTAACCGGATCTCTAACCCTAGCCCTCAACAAAACCCTAACCCTAGGTCCAATCGTAACCCTAACCGGATCTCTAACCCTAGCCCTCAACATAACCCTAACCCTAGGTCCAATCGTAACCCTAACCGGATCTCTAACCCTAGCCCTCAACATAACCCTAACCCTAGGTCCAATCGTAACCCTAACGGCATCTCTAACCCTAGCCGTCAACATAATCCTAACCCTAGGTCCAATCGTAACCCTAACCGTCTCTCTAACCCTAGCCCTCAACATAACCCTAACCCTATGTCAATCGTAACCCTAACCGTCTCTCTAACCCTAGCCCACAACATAACCCTAACCCTAGGTCCAATCGTAACCCTAACCGGGTATCTAACCCTAGCCCTCAACATAACCCTAACCCTAGGTCCAATCGTAACCCTAACCGGATCTCTAACCCTAGCCCTCAACATAACCCTAACCCTAGGTCCAATCGTAACCCTAACCGTATCTCTAACCCTAGCCCTCAACATAACCCTAACCTTAGGTCCAATCGTAACCCTAACCGGATCTCTAACCCTAGCCCTCAACATAACCCTAACCCTAAGTCCAATCGTAACCCTAACCGGATCTCTAACCCTAGCCCTCAACATAACCCTAACCCTAGGTCCAATCGTAACCCTAACCGGATCTCTAACCCTAGCCCTCAACATAACGCTAACCCTAGGTCCAATCGTAACCCTAACCGGATCTCTAACCCTAACCCTCAACATAACCCTAACCCTAGGTCCAATCGTAACCCTAAGGGCATCTCTAACCCTAGCCGTCAACATAACCCTAACCCTAGGTCCAATCGTAACCCTAACAGTCTCTCTAACCCTAGCCCACAACATAACCCTAACCCTAGGCCCAATCGTAACCCTAACCGGATCTCTAACCCTAGCCCTCAACATAACCCTAACCCTAGGTCCAATCGTAACCCTACCCGGATCTCTAAACCTAGCCCTCAACATAACCCTAACCCTAGGTCCAATCGTAACCCTAACCGGATCTCTAACCCTAGCCCTCAACATAACCCTAACCCTATGTCCAATCGTAACCCTAACCGCATCTCTAACCCTAGCCCTCAACATAACCCTAACCCTAGGTCCAATCGTAACCCTAACCGGATCTCTAACCCTAGCCCTCAACAAAACCCTAACCCTAGGTCCAATCGTAACCCTAACCGGATCTCTAACCCTAGCCCTCAACATAACCCTAACCCTAGGTCCAATCGTAACCCTAACCGGATCTCTAACCCTAGCCCTCAACATAACCCTAACCCTAGGTCCAATCGTAACCCTAACGGCATCTCTAACCCTAGCCGTCAACATAATCCTAACCCTAGGTCCAATCGTAAGCCTAACCGTCTCTCTAACCCTAGCCCTCAACATAACCCTAACCCTATGTCAATCGTAACCCTAACCGTCTCTCTAACCCTAGCCCACAACATAACCCTAACCCTAGGTCCAATCGTAACCCTAACCGGGTATCTAACCCTAGCCCTCAACATAACCCTAACCCTAGGTCCAATCGTAACATTAACCGGATCTCTAACCCTAGCCCTCAACATAACCCTAACCCTAGGTCCAATCGTAACCCTAACCGTATCTCTAACCCTAGCCCTCAACATAACCCTAACCTTAGGTCCAATCGTAACCCTAACCGGATCTCTAACCCTAGCCCTCAACATAACCCTAACCCTAAGTCCAATCGTAACCCTAACCGGATATCTAACCCTAGCCCTCAACATAACCCTAACCCTAGGTCCAATCGTAACCCGAACCGATTCTCTAACCCTAGCCCTCAACATAACCCTAACCCTAGGTCCAATCGTAACCCTAACCGGATCTCTAACCCTAACCCTCAACATAACCCTAACCCTAGGTCCAATCGTAACCCTAATGGCATCTCTAACCCTAGCCCTCAACATAACCCTAACCCTAGGTCCAATCGTAACCCTAACGGCATCTCTAACCCTAGCCCTCAACATAACCTTAACCCTAGGTCCAATCGTAACCCTAACCGGATCTCTAACCCTAGCCCTCAACATAACCCTAACCCTAGGTCCAATCGTAACCCTAACCGATTCTCTAACACTAGCCCTCAACATAACCCTAACCCTAGGTCCAATCGTAACCCTAACGGCATCTCTAACCCTAGCCCTCAACATAACCCTAACCCTAGGTCCAATCGTAACCCTAACCGGATCTGTAACCCTAGCCCTCAACATAACCCTAACCCTAGGTCCAATCGTAACCCTAACGGCATCTCTAACCCTAGCCCTCAACATAACCCTAACCCTAGGTCCAATCGTAACCCTAACCGGATCTGTAACCCTAGCCCTCAACATAACCCTAACCCTAGGTCCAATCGTAACCCTAACCGGATCTCTAACCCTAGCCCTCAACATAACCCTAACCCTAGGTCCAATCGTAACCCTAACGGCATCTCTAACCCTAGCCGTCAACATAATCCTAACCCTAGGTCCAATCGTAACCCTAACCGTCTCTCTAACCCTAGCCCTCAACATAACCCTAACCCTATGTCAATCGTAACCCTAACCGTCTCTCTAACCCTAGCCCACAACATAACCCTAACCCTAGGTCCAATCGTAACCCTAACCGGGTATCTAACCCTAGCCCTCAACATAACCCTAACCCTAGGTCCAATCGTAACCCTAACCGGATCTCTAACCCTAGCCCTCAACATAACCCTAACCCTAGGTCCAATCGTAACCCTAACCGTATCTCTAACCCTAGCCCTCAACATAACCCTAACCTTAGGTCCAATCGTAACCCTAACCGGATCTCTAACCCTAGCCCTCAACATAACCCTAACCCTAAGTCCAATCGTAACCCTAACCGGATATCTAACCCTAGCCCTCAACATAACCCTAACCCTAGGTCCAATCGTAACCCGAACCGATTCTCTAACCCTAGCCCTCAACATAACCCTAACCCTAGGTCCAATCGTAACCCTAACCGGATCTCTAACCCTAACCCTCAACATAACCCTAACCCTAGGTCCAATCGTAACCCTAATGGCATCTCTAACCCTAGCCCTCAACATAACCCTAACCCTAGGTCCAATCGTAACCCTAACGGCATCTCTAACCCTAGCCCTCAACATAACCTTAACCCTAGGTCCAATCGTAACCCTAACCGGATCTCTAACCCTAGCCCTCAACATAACCCTAACCCTAGGTCCAATCGTTACCCTAACCGGATCTCTAACCCTAGCCCTCAACATAACCTTAACCCTAGGTCCAATCGTAACCCTAACCGTCTCTCTAACCCTAGCCCACAACATAACCCTAACCCTAGGCCCAATCGTAACCCTAACCGGATCTCTAACCCTAGCCCTCAACATAACCGTAACCCTAGGTCCAATCGTAACCCTAACCGCTTCTCTAACCCTAGCCCTCAACATAACCCTAACCCTCGGTCCAATCGTAACCCTAACCGGATCTCTAACCCTAGCCCTCAACATAACCCTAACCCTAGGTCCAATCGTAACCCTAACCGGATCTCTAACCCTAGCCCTCAACATAACGCTAACCCTAGGTCCAATCGTAACCCTAACCGGATCTCTAACCCTAACCCTCAACATAACCCTTACCCTAGGTCCAATCGTAACCCTAAGGGCATCTCTAACCCTAGCCGTCAACATAACCCTAACCCTAGGTCCAATCGTAACCCTAACAGTCTCTCTAACCCTAGCCCACAACATAACCCTAACCCTAGGCCCAATCGTAACCCTAACCGGATCTCTAACCCTAGCCCTCAACATAACCCTAACCCTAGGTCCAATCGTAACCCTACCCGGATCTCTAAACCTAGCCCTCAACATAACCCTAACCCTAGGTCCAATCGTAACCCTAACCGGATCTCTAACCCTAGCCCTCAACATAACCCTAACCCTATGTCCAATCGTAACCCTAACCGCATCTCTAACCCTAGCCCTCAACATAACCCTAACCCTAGGTCCAATCGTAACCCTAACCGGATCTCTAACCCTAGCCCTCAACAAAACCCTAACCCTAGGTCCAATCGTAACCCTAACCGGATCTCTAACCCTAGCCCTCAACATAACCCTAACCCTAGGTCCAATCGTAACCCTAACCGGATCTCTAACCCTAGCCCTCAACATAACCCTAACCCTAGGTCCAATCGTAACCCTAACGGCATCTCTAACCCTAGCCGTCAACATAATCCTAACCCTAGGTCCAATCGTAACCCTAACCGTCTCTCTAACCCTAGCCCTCAACATAACCCTAACCCTATGTCAATCGTAACCCTAACCGTCTCTCTAACCCTAGCCCACAACATAACCCTAACCCTAGGTCCAATCGTAACCCTAACCGGGTATCTAACCCTAGCCCTCAACATAACCCTAACCCTAGGTCCAATCGTAACCCTAACCGGATCTCTAACCCTAGCCCTCAACATAACCCTAACCCTAGGTCCAATCGTAACCCTAACCGTATCTCTAACCCTAGCCCTCAACATAACCCTAACCTTAGGTCCAATCGTAACCCTAACCGGATCTCTAACCCTAGCCCTCAACATAACCCTAACCCTAAGTCCAATCGTAACCCTAACCGGATATCTAACCCTAGCCCTCAACATAACCCTAACCCTAGGTCCAATCGTAACCCGAACCGATTCTCTAACCCTAGCCCTCAACATAACCCTAACCCTAGGTCCAATCGTAACCCTAACCGGATCTCTAACCCTAACCCTCAACATTACCCTAACCCTAGGTCCAATCGTAACCCTAATGGCATCTCTAACCCTAGCCCTCAACATAACCCTAACCCTAGGTCCAATCGTAACCCTAACGGCATCTCTAACCCTAGCCCTCAACATAACCTTAACCCTAGGTCCAATCGTAACCCTAACCGGATCTCTAACCCTAGCCCTCAACATAACCCTAACCCTAGGTCCAATCGTAACCCTAACCGATTCTCTAACACTAGCCCTCAACATAACCCTAACCCTAGGTCCAATCGTAACCCTAACGGCATCTCTAACCCTAGCCCTCAACATAACCCTAACCCTAGGTCCAATCGTAACCCTAACCGGATCTGTAACCCTAGCCCTCAACATAACCCTAACCCTAGGTCCAATCGTAACCCTAACGGCATCTCTAACCCTAGCCCTCAACATAACCCTAACCCTAGGTCCAATCGTAACCCTAACCGGATCTGTAACCCTAGCCCTCAACATAACCCTAACCCTAGGTCCAATCGTAACCCTAACCGGATCTCTAACCCTAGCCCTCAACATAACCCTAACCCTAGGTCCAATCGTAACCCTAACGGCATCTCTAACGCTAGCCGTCAACATAACCCTAACCCTAGGTCCAATCGTAACCCTAACCGTCTCTCTAACCCTAGCCCTCAACATAACCCTAACCCTATGTCAATCGTAACCCTAACCGTCTCTCTAACCCTAGCCCACAACATAACCCTAACCCTAGGTCCAATCGTAACCCTAACCGGGTATCTAACCCTAGCCCTCAACATAACCCTAACCCTAGGTCCAATCGTAACCCTAACCGGATCTCTAACCCTAGCCCTCAACATAACCCTAACCCTAGGTCCAATCGTAACCCTAACCGTATCTCTAACCCTAGCCCTCAACATAACCCTAACCTTAGGTCCAATCGTAACCCTAACCGGATCTCTAACCCTAGCCCTCAACATAACCCTAACCCTAAGTCCAATCGTAACCCTAACCGGATATCTAACCCTAGCCCTCAACATAACCCTAACCCTAGGTCCAATCGTAACCCGAACCGATTCTCTAACCCTAGCCCTCAACATAACCCTAACCCTAGGTCCAATCGTAACCCTAACCGGATCTCTAACCCTAACCCTCAACATAACCCTAACCCTAGGTCCAATCGTAACCCTAATGGCATCTCTAACCCTAGCCCTCAACATAACCCTAACCCTAGGTCCAATCGTAACCCTAACGGCATCTCTAACCCTAGCCCTCAACATAACCTTAACCCTAGGTCCAATCGTAACCCTAACCGGATCTCTAACCGAGCCCTCAACATAACCCTAACCCTAGGTCCAATCGTAACCCTAACCGATTCTCTAACACTAGCCCTCAACATAACCCTAACCCTAGGTCCAATCGTAACCCTAACGGCATCTCTAACCCTAGCCCTCAACATAACCCTAACCCTAGGTCCAATCGTAACCCTAACCGGATCTCTAACCCTAGCCCTCAACATAACCCTAACCCTAGGTCCAATCGTAACCCTAACCGGATCTCTAACCCTAGCCCTCAACCAAACCCTAACCCTAGGTCCAATCGTAACCCTAACCGGATCTCTAACGCTAGCCCTCAACATAACCCTAACCCTAGGTCCAATCGTAACCCTAACCGGATCTCTAACCCTAGCCCTCAACATAACCCTAACCCTAGGTCCAATCGTAACCCTAACCGGATCTCTAACCCTAGCCCTCAACATAACCCTAACCCTAGGTCCAATCGTTACCCTAACCGGATCTCTAACCCTAGCCCTCAACATAACCCTAACCTTAGGTCCAATCGTAACCCTAACCGGATCTCTAACCCTAGCCCTCAACATAACCCTAACCCTAAGTCCAATCGTAACCCTAACCGGATATCTAACCCTAGCCCTCAACATAACCCTAACCCTAGGTCCAATCGTAACCCGAACCGATTCTCTAACCCTAGCCCTCAACATAACCCTAACCCTAGGTCCAATCGTAACCCTAACCGGATCTCTAACCCTAACCCTCAACATAACCCTAACCCTAGGTCCAATCGTAACCCTAATGGCATCTCTAACCCTAGCCCTCAACATAACCCTAACCCTAGGTCCAATCGTAACCCTAACGGCATCTCTAACCCTAGCCCTCAACATAACCTTAACCCTAGGTCCAATCGTAACCCTAACCGGATCTCTAACCCTAGCCCTCAACATAACCCTAACCCTAGGTCCAATCGTAACCCTAACCGATTCTCTAACACTAGCCCTCAACATAACCCTAACCCTAGGTCCAATCGTAACCCTAACGGCATCTCTAACCCTAGCCCTCAACATAACCCTAACCCTAGGTCCAATCGTAACCCTAACCGGATCTGTAACCCTAGCCCTCAACATAACCCTAACCCTAGGTCCAATCGTAACCCTAACGGCATCTCTAACCCTAGCCCTCAACATAACCCTAACCCTAGGTCCAATCGTAACCCTAACCGGATCTGTAACCCTAGCCCTCAACATAATCCTAACCCTAGGTCCAATCGTAACCCTAACCGGATCTCTAACCCTAGCCCTCAACATAACCCTAACCCTAGGTCCAATCGTAACCCTAACGGCATCTCTAACCCTAGCCGTCAACATAATCCTAACCCTAGGTCCAATCGTAACCCTAACCGTCTCTCTAACCCTAGCCCTCAACATAACCCTAACCCTATGTCAATCGTAACCCTAACCGTCTCTCTAACCCTAGCCCACAACATAACCCTAACCCTAGGTCCAATCGTAACCCTAACCGGGTATCTAACCCTAGCCCTCAACATAACCCTAACCCTAGGTCCAATCGTAACCCTAACCGGATCTCTAACCCTAGCCCTCAACATAACCCTAACCCTAGGTCCAATCGTAACCCTAACCGTATCTCTAACCCTAGCCCTCAACATAACCCTAACCTTAGGTCCAATCGTAACCCTAACCGTCTCTCTAACCCTAGCCCTCAACATAACCCTAACCCTATGTCAATCGTAACCCTAACCGTCTCTCTAACCCTAGCCCACAACATAACCCTAACCCTAGGTCCAATCGTAACCCTAACCGGGTATCTAACCCTAGCCCTCAACATAACCCTAACCCTAGGTCCAATCGTAACCCTAACCGGATCTCTAACCCTAGCCCTCAACATAACCCTAACCCTAGGTCCAATCGTAACCCTAACCGTATCTCTAACCCTAGCCCTCAACATAACCCTAACCTTAGGTCCAATCGTAACCCTAACCGGATCTCTAACCCTAGCCCTCAACATAACCCTAACCCTAAGTCCAATCGTAACCCTAACCGGATATCTAACCCTAGCCCTCAACATAACCCTAACCCTAGGTCCAATCGTAACCCGAACCGATTCTCTAACCCTAGCCCTCAACATAACCCTAACCCTAGGTCCAATCGTAACCCTAACCGGATCTCTAACCCTAACCCTCAACATAACCCTAACCCTAGGTCCAATCGTAACCCTAATGGCATCTCTAACCCTAGCCCTCAACATAACCCTAACCCTAGGTCCAATCGTAACCCTAACGGCATCTCTAACCCTAGCCCTCAACATAACCTTAACCCTAGGTCCAATCGTAACCCTAACCGGATCTCTAACCCTAGCCCTCAACATAACCCTAACCCTAGGTCCAATCGTAACCCTAACCGATTCTCTAACACTAGCCCTCAACATAACCCTAACCCTAGGTCCAATCGTAACCCTAACGGCATCTCTAACCCTAGCCCTCAACATAACCCTAACCCTAGGTCCAATCGTAACCCTAACCGGATCTGTAACCCTAGCCCTCAACATAACCCTAACCCTAGGTCCAATCGTAACCCTAACGGCATCTCTAACCCTAGCCCTCAACATAACCCTAACCCTAGGTCCAATCGTAACCCTAACCGGATCTGTAACCCTAGCCCTCAACATAACCCTAACCCTAGGTCCAATCGTAACCCTAACCGGATCTCTAACCCTAGCCCTCAACATAACCCTAACCCTAGGTCCAATCGTAACCCTAACGGCATCTCTAACCCTAGCCGTCAACATAATCCTAACCCTAGGTCCAATCGTAACCCTAACCGTCTCTCTAACCCTAGCCCTCAACATAACCCTAACCCTATGTCAATCGTAACCCTAACCGTCTCTCTAACCCTAGCCCACAACATAACCCTAACCCTAGGTCCAATCGTAACCCTAACCGGGTATCTAACCCTAGCCCTCAACATAACCCTAACCCTAGGTCCAATCGTAACCCTAACCGGATCTCTAACCCTAGCCCTCAACATAACCCTAACCCTAGGTCCAATCGTAACCCTAACCGTATCTCTAACCCTAGCCCTCAACATAACCCTAACCTTAGGTCCAATCGTAACCCTAACCGGATCTCTAACCCTAGCCCTCAACATAACCCTAACCCTAAGTCCAATCGTAACCCTAACCGGATATCTAACCCTAGCCCTCAACATAACCCTAACCCTAGGTCCAATCGTAACCCAAACCGATTCTCTAACCCTAGCCCTCAACATAACCCTAACCCTAGGTCCAATCGTAACCCTAACCGGATCTCTAACCCTAACCCTCAACATAACCCTAACCCTAGGTCCAATCGTAACCCTAATGGCATCTCTAACCCTAGCCCTCAACATAACCCTAACCCTAGGTCCAATCGTAACCCTAACGGCATCTCTAACCCTAGCCCTCAACATAACCTTAACCCTAGGTCCAATCGTAACCCTAACCGGATCTCTAACCCTAGCCCTCAACATAACCCTAACCCTAGGTCCAATCGTAACCCTAACCGATTCTCTAACACTAGCCCTCAACATAACCCTAACCCTAGGTCCAATCGTAACCCTAACGGCATCTCTAACCCTAGCCCTCAACATAACCCTAACCCTAGGTCCAATCGTAACCCTAACCGGATCTCTAACCCTAGCCCTCAACATAACCCTAAGCCTAGGTCCAATCGTAACCCTAACCGGATCTCTAACCCTAGCCCTCAACCAAACCCTAACCCTAGGTCCAATCGTAACCCTAACCGGATCTCTAACGCTAGCCCTCAACATAACCCTAACCCTAGGTCCAATCGTAACCCTAACCGGATCTCTAACCCTAGCCCTCAACATAACCCTAACCCTAGGTCCAATCGTAACCCTAACCGGATCTCTAACCCTAGCCCTCAACATAACCCTAACCCTAGGTCCAATCGTTACCCTAACCGGATCTCTAACCCTAGCCCTCAACATAACCCTAACCTTAGGTCCAATCGTAACCCTAACCGGATCTCTAACCCTAGCCCTCAACATAACCCTAACCCTAAGTCCAATCGTAACCCTAACCGGATATCTAACCCTAGCCCTCAACATAACCCTAACCCTAGGTCCAATCGTAACCCGAACCGATTCTCTAACCCTAGCCCTCAACATAACCCTAACCCTAGGTCCAATCGTAACCCTAACCGGATCTCTAACCCTAACCCTCAACATAACCCTAACCCTAGGTCCAATCGTAACCCTAATGGCATCTCTAACCCTAGCCCTCAACATAACCCTAACCCTAGGTCCAATCGTAACCCTAACGGCATCTCTAACCCTAGCCCTCAACATAACCTTAACCCTAGGTCCAATCGTAACCCTAACCGGATCTCTAACCCTAGCCCTCAACATAACCCTAACCCTAGGTCCAATCGTAACCCTAACCGATTCTCTAACACTAGCCCTCAACATAACCCTAACCCTAGGTCCAATCGTAACCCTAACGGCATCTCTAACCCTAGCCCTCAACATAACCCTAACCCTAGGTCCAATCGTAACCCTAACCGGATCTGTAACCCTAGCCCTCAACATAACCCTAACCCTAGGTCCAATCGTAACCCTAACGGCATCTCTAACCCTAGCCCTCAACATAACCCTAACCCTAGGTCCAATCGTAACCCTAACCGTCTCTCTAACCCTAGCCCTCAACATAACCCTAACCCTATGTCAATCGTAACCCTAACCGTCTCTCTAACCCTAGCCCACAACATAACCCTAACCCTAGGTCCAATCGTAACCCTAACCGGGTATCTAACCCTAGCCCTCAACATAACCCTAACCCTAGGTCCAATCGTAACCCTAACCGGATCTCTAACCCTAGCCCTCAACATAACCCTAACCCTAGGTCCAATCGTAACCCTAACCGTATCTCTAACCCTAGCCCTCAACATAACCCTAACCTTAGGTCCAATCGTAACCCTAACCGGATCTCTAACCCTAGCCCTCAACATAACCCTAACCCTAAGTCCAATCGTAACCCTAACCGG